>NW_027667481.1:0-199000 GCF_963924665.1 Micromys minutus
ATTTCTGACTTATTACCCTGAAATAAGTGAAATTTCTGCAATTTTGCCACAAAATAAGGGAAATTTCTGCCTTTTTGGCCCCAAATACAGGTAATTTCAGCATTTTTACCTCAAAATAAGAGGAATTTCTGCTTTTTTGGCCCAAACTATAGGAAATTTCTGCCTCTTTGCCCCAAATTAAGAAAAATTTCTGCAATTTTGTACCAAAATAAAAGAAATTTCTGCCTTTTCCCCAAAATAAGAAAATTTCTGCATTTTTTTCTGAAATAAGTGAAATTTCTGCAATTTTGCCCCATAATAAGTGAAATTTCTTCAATTTTGCCCCAAAATTAGGGAAATTTCTGGAATTTTGCTCCAAAATAAGTGGAATTTCTGAGTTTTGCCCCAAAAAAAGGAGAATTTCTGTCTTTTTGCCCGAACATATAGGGAATTTCTGCCTTTTTGCCCCACAATTAGGGGAATTTCTGCAATTTTGCTCCAAAATATGGGGAATTTCTGCCTTTTTGCCCGAAAATAAGAAGAATGCATACCTTTTTGCCATAAAAAAGGGAAATTTCTTTATTTTTGCTGCAAAATAAGGGGAATTTCCGACTTTTTGCCTCTAAATAAGTGGAATTTCTGTCTTTTCTGCCACAAAATAAGTAAAATTTCTGACTTATGCTCTGAAATAAGTGAAATTTCTGCAATTTTGCCACAAAATAAGGAAAATTTCTGCCGTTTTGCCCCCAAATAAGGGGAATTTCAGAATTTTACCTCAAAATAAAAGGAATTTCTGCATTTTTGCCACATAATATTAGGAATTTCTGCTTTTTTGCCCCAAAATATGGAAAATTTCTGCCTTTTTTCCCTGAAATAAGTGAAATTTCTGCAATTTTACCCCAAAATAAGTGAAATTTCTTCAATTTTGCCCAAAAATAAGGGAAATTTCTGGAATTTTGCCCCAAAATAAGTGGAATTTCTGAATTTTTCCCCAAAATAAGGAGAATTTCTGTCTTTTTTCCTTAACATATAGGAAATTTCTGCTTTTTTGTCCCACATTTAGGGGAATTTCTGCAATTTTGCTCCAAAATACGGGGAATTTCTGCCTTTTAGCCCGAAAATAAAAGGAATGTATACCTTTTGCCTCAAAAAAAGGAAAATTTCTTGATTTTTGCCCCATAATAAAAAAAATTTCTGCCTTTTTACTTCAAAATAAGTGAAATTACTGCCTCTTTACCCCAAAATAAACGGAATTTCTGATTTTTGCCTCAAAATAAAAAAAAATTTTTGAATTATGCCCTGAAATAAGTGAAATTTCTGCAATTTTGCCCCAAAATAAAAGAAATTTCTGCCTTTTTGCCACAAAATAAAGGGAATTTCTGTGTTTTTGCCCCAAAATAATGGAAATTTCTGCCTTTTTGCCCCCAAGTAAGGGGAATTTCAGCCTTTTTACCTCAAAATAAAGGGAATTTCTGCATTTTTTGCCACAAAATATTAAGAATTTCTGCCATTGTGCTCCAAAATACGAAAAATTTCTGCTTCTTTACCCTGAAATATGTAAAATTTCTGCAATTTTGACCCAAAATAAGTGAAATTTCTGCAATTTTGCCCCAAAATAGAGGAAATTTTTGGAATTTTGCCACAAAATAAGTGGAATTTCTGAGTTTTCCTCGAAAATAAGGAGAATTTCTGTCTTTTTGCCCCAACATATAGGGAATTTCTGCATTTTTGCCCCACAATTAGGGGAATTTCTGCAATTTAGCTCCAAAATACTGGGTATTTCTTCTTTTTTGCCCGAAAATAATGGGTATGTATACCTTTTGCCACAAAAAAGGGATATTTCTTCATTTTTGCCCCAAAATAAGAGGAATTTCTGACTTATTTCTTCAAAATAAGTGAAATTTCTGCCTTTTTACCCAAAAATAAACAGAATTTCTGTCTTTTTGCCCCAAAATAAAAGGAATTTTTGAATTATGCCCTGAAATAAGTGAAATTTCTGCAATTTTGCCCCAAAAGAAAAGAAATTTCTGCAATTTTTTTTATAATAAAGGAATTTTCTGCAATTTTGCCCCAAAATAAAAGGAATTTCTGTTTTTTGTCGCCAAATAAGGGAAATTTCTGCGATTTTGCCATAAATAAGGGGAATTTCTGCCTTTTGCCCCAAAATAAAAGGAATTTCTGCCTTTTTGCCCCGAAATAAAGAAAATTTCTGCATGTTTTACCCCAAAATTAGGTGAATTTCTGCAATTTTGTCTCAAAATACGGGGATTTTCTCACTTTTTCGCCGAAAATAAAGGGAATTTTTGCCATTTTTCCGTGAAATAAGTGAAATTTCTGCAGTTTTACCCCAAAATAAGGGGAAGCTCTGCATTTTTGCCCCAAAATTATGGGAATTTCTGCAATTTTGCTCCAAAATACGGAGAATTTCTGCCTTTTTGCCCGAAAATACAGGGAATGTATACTTTTTGCCATAAAAAAGGGAAATTTCTTCATTTTTACCCCAAAATAAGGGGATTTGCCACCTTTTTGACCCAAAATAAGTGCAATTTCTGGATTTTCCCAAAAATATACCGAATTTCTGTCTTTTTGCCCCAAAATAACGGGAATTTCTGATTTTTGCCCTAAAATAAGTTAAATTTCTAAAATTTTTCCCCAAAATAAGGGAAATGTATGCTTTTTGACCCAAAATAAGAAGAATTTCTGACTTTTTGCCCCAAAATAAGGGGAATTTCAGCCTTTGTACCTCAAAATAAGGGGAATTTCTGCATTTTTGCCACAAAATATGAAAAATTTCTGCCTTTTTGCCCAAAATAAGAAAAATTTCTACAATTTTGTATCAAAATAAAAGAAATTTCTGACTTTTTCCCCAAAATAAGAAAATTTCTGTTTTTTTCGCTGAAATAAGAGAAATTTCTGCAATTTTGCCAAAAAATAAGTGAAATTTCTGCAATTTTGCCCCAAAATAAGGGAAATTTCTGGAATTTTGCCCCAAAATAAGTAGAATTTATGAGTTTTGCCCCAAAATAAGGAGAATTTCTGTTTTTTTGCTCAAACATATAGGGAATTTCTGCCTTTTTGCCCCACAATTAGGGGAATTTCGGCAATTTTGCTCCAAAATACGGAGAATTTCTTCTTTTTTGCCAGAAAATAAGAAGAATGCATAACTTCTTGCCATAAAAGAGGGAAATTTCTTCATTTTTGCTCTAAAATAAGAGGAATTTCTGCTTTTTTGCCTCTAAATAAGTGGAATTTCTGTCTTTTTCCCCCAAAACAAAGGGAATTTCTGTCTTTTTTGCCCCAAAATAAAAAAAATTTCTGACTTATTACACTGAAATAAGTGAAATTTCTGCAATTTTCCCCCAAAATAAGGGAAATTTCTGCCTTTTGGCTCCCAAATAAGGGGAATTTCAGCCTGTTTACCTCAAAATAAGGGGAATTTCTGCAATTTTGCCCCAAAATAAGGGAAATTTTTGACATTTTGCACCAAAATAAGTGGAATTTCTGAGTTTTGCCCCAAAATAAGGAGAATTTATGTCTTTTTGCCCCTACATATAGAGAATTTCTGACTTTTTGCAACACAATTAGGGGAATTTCTGCAATTTTGCTCCAAAATACGGAGAATTTCTGCTTTTTGCTCGAAAATAAGAAGAATGCATAACTTTTTGCCATTAAAAAGGGAAATTTCTTCATTTTTGCTCCAAAATAAGGAGAATTTCTTCTTTTTTGCCTCTAAATAAGTGGAATTTCTGTTTTTTTTCCCCAAAATAAAGGGAATTTCTGTCTTTTTGGCCCAAAAATAAGGAAAATTTCTGACTTATTACCCTGAAATAAGTGAAATTTCTGCAATTTTGCACCAAAATAAGGGAAATTTCTGCCTTTTTGCCCCCAAATAAAGGGAATTTCAGCATTTTTACCTCAAAATAAGGGAAATTTCTGCATTTTTGCCACAAAATATTAGGAGTTTCTGACTTTTTACTTCAAAAAAAAAATTTCTGCCTTTTTTCCCTAAAATAAGTGAAATTTCTGCAATTTTGCCCCAAAGTAAGTGAAATTTCTGCAATTTTGCCCTAAAATAAGGGAAATTTCATGAATTTTGCCCCAAAATAAGTTGAATTTCTGAGTTTTGCCCCAAAATAAGGAGAATTTCTGTCTTTTTGCCCTAACATATAGGGAATTTCTGCCTTTTTGCCCCACAATTAGGGGAATTTCTGCAATTTTGCTCCAAAATTCGGGGAATTTCTGCTTTTTAGCCCGAAAATAAGGGGAATGCATACCTTTTGCCATTAAAAAGGGAAATTTCTTCATTTTTGCTCCAAAATACGAGGAATTTCTGCCATTTTGCCTCTAAATATGTGGAATTTCAGAGTTTTGCCCCAAAATAAGGAGAATTTCTGTATTTTGCCCCAACATATAGAGAATTTCTGCCTTTTTGCCCCACAATTAGGGGATTTTCTGCAATTTTGCTCCAAAATACGGGGAATTTCTGCTTTTTTGCCCGAAAATAAGTGGAATGCATACCTTTTTGCAATAAAAAAAGGAAATTTCTTCATTTTTGCTCCAAAATACGAGGAATTTCTGCCATTTTGCCTCTAAATAAGTGGAATTTCTGAGTTTTGCCTCAAAATAAGGAGAATTTCTCTATTTTGCCCCAACATATAGAGAATTTCTGCCTATTTGCCCCACAATTAGGGTATTTTCTGCACTTTTGCTCAAAAATACGGGGAATTTCTGCCTTTTTGCCCGAAAATAAGTGGAATGCATCCTTTTATGCCATAAAAAAGGGAAATGTCTTCATTTTTGCTCCAAAATAAGGGGAATTTCTGCCTTTTTGCCTCTAAATAAGTGGAATTTCTGTATTTTTCCCCCAAAACGAAGAAAATTTCTGTCTTTTTTGCCCAAAAATAAGGAAAATTTCTGACTTATTACCCTGAAATAAGTGAAATTTCTGCAATTTTCCCCCTAATAAGGGAAATTTCTGCCTTTTTGCCCTGAAATATGTGAAATATCTGCAATTTTAACCCAAAATATGGTGAATTTCTGCCTTTTTGCCCCAAAATAATGGGAATTTCTGACTTTTTGTCCCAAAATAAGAAAAATTTTTGCTTTTTTTCTCTGAAATAAGTGAAATTTCTGCAATGTTGCCCCAAAATAAGGGAAATTTCTGCAATTTTGCCCAAATGTAAAGGAAACTTCTGCAATTTTGCCCCAAAATAAGGGGAATTTCTGACTTTTTCCTCCCGAAAAAGGAGATTTTCTGTCTTTTTGCCCCAAAATAAGGAGAATTTCCGCCTTTTCGCCCGAAAATTATGAGAATTTCTGCAATTTTGCTTCAAAATACGGGGAATTTCTGCCTTTTATCCCAAAACTAAAGGGAATTTCTGCATTTTACCTCAAAATAAAAAGAATTTCTGCGTTTTGCCCCAAAATATGGGGAATTTCTGCCTTTTTGTTCCAAAATAAGGAAAATTTCTTCATTTTTGTACCATAATAAAAGAAATTTCTACTTTTTGCCCCAAAATAAAGGGAATTTCTGAATTTTTGCCTTGAAATAAATGAAATTTGTACTATTTTGCCCGAAAATAAGGGAAATTTGTGCCTTTTTGCTTCAAAATAAAGGAATTTCTGCTTTTGCCCCAAAATATGGGAAATTTTAGCATTATTCCTCAAAATAAGGGGAATTTTAGCCTTTTTGAACCAAAATGTGGAGAATTTCTGAATTTTTGCCCCAAATAAAGGGAATTTCTGCATTTTTGCACCAATATTAGGGGAATTTCTACAATTTTGCTCCAAAATAAAGAGATTTTCTTCCTTTCTGCCCGAAATTAAGTGGAATTTCTGCCTTTTTGTCCCGAAATAAGTGAAATTTCTTCAATTTTAGCCAAAAATTAGGGATTTCATCTTTTTGCCCCAAAATAAGGGAAATTTCTGTCATTTTGCCCTGAAATATTTGAAATTTCTGCAATTTTACTCTAAAATAAGGGGAATTTCTGCCTTTTGTCCCAAAATTAGGGGAATTTCTGCAATTTTGCTCCAAAATACGGGGTATTTCTGCCTTTTTGCCCGAAAATAAGGGGAATGCATACCTTTTTGCCATAAAAAAGGGAAATTTATTCATTTTTGCTCCAAAATAAGAGGAATTTGTGCCATTTTGCCTCTAAATAAGTGGAATTTCTAAGTTTTGCCCCAAAATAAGGAGAATTTCTGTATTTTGCCCCAACATATAGAGAATTTCTGCCTTTTTGCCCCACAATTAGGGGATTTTCTGCAATTTTGCTCCAAAATACGGGGAATTTCTGCCTTTTTGCAAGAAAATAAGGAGAATGCATATCTTTTTGCAATTAAAAAGGGAAATTTCTTCATTTTTGCTTCAAAATAAGGGGAATTTCTGAATTTTTGCCTCTAAATAAGTGGAATTTCTGTCTTTTTCCCCCAAAACTAAGGGAATTTCTTTCTTTTTTGGCCCAAAATAAGGAAAATTTCTGACTTATTACCCAGAAATAAGTAAAATTTCTGCAATTTTGCCCCAAAATAAGGGAAATTTCTGCCTTTTTGCCTTGAAATATGTGAAATATCTGCAATTTTAACCCAAAATAAGGTGAATTTCGGCCTTTTTGCCCCAAAATAATGGGAATTTCTGCCATTATGTCCCAAAATAAGAAAAATTTTTGCTTTTTTTCTCTGAAATAAGTGAAATTTCTGCAATTTTGCCCTAAAATAAGGGAAATTTCTGCAATTTTGCCCCAAAATAAAGGAAATTTCTGTTTTTTGCCCCAAAATAAGGGAAATCTCTGCAATTTTGCCCTAAAATAAGGGGAGTTTCTGCCTTTTGCCCCAAAATAAAGAAAATTACTGTATTTTTTACCCCAAAATTATTTGAATTTCTTCAATTTTGCTCCAAAATACGGGGATTTTCTGCCTTTTTCGCCGAAAATAAGGGGAATTTGTGCCATTTTGCCGCGAAATAAGTGAAATTTCTGCAGTTTTACCGAAAAATAAGGGGAATTTCTGCCTTTTTGCCCCAAAATTAGGGGAATTTCTGCAATTTTGCTCCAAAAAACGGGGAATTTCTGCCTTTTTACCCGAAAATAAAGGGAATGTATACCTTTTTGCCATAATAAAGGGAAATTTCTTCATTTTTGCCCCAAAATAAGGGGATTTTTCACATTTTTAATTACTCAAAATACGTGCAATTTCTGCCTTTTTCCCGAAAATAAACAAAATTTCTGTCTTTTTGCCCTAATATATGGGGAATTTCTGACTTTTTGCCCGACAATAAGGGGAATTTCAGCCTTTTTACCTAAAAATAAGAGGAATTTCCGCATTTTGCCCCAAAATATGAGTAATTTCTGCCTTTTTGCCCTAAAATAAGAATAATTTCTCCAATTTTGAACCAAAATAAAAGAAATTTCTGCCTTTTTGCCCCACAATAAGAAAATTTCTGCCTTTTTCTGAAATAAGTGAAATTTCTGCAATTTTGCCCCAAAATAAGGGAAATTTCTGCAATTTTGCCCAAATGTAAAGGAAATTTCTGCAATTTTGCCCCAAAATAAGGGGAATTTCTGACTTTTTCCTCCCGAAAAAGGAGATTTTCTGTCTTTTTGCCCCAAAATAAGGAGAATTTCTGCCTTTTCGCCCGAAAATTATGAGAATTTCTGCAATTTTGCTTCAAAATACGGGGAATTTCTGCCTTTTATCCCAAAACTAAAGGGAATTTCTGCATTTTCCCACAATATTTGGGGAATTTCAGCGTTTTACCTCTAAATAAAGGGAATTTCGGCATTTAACCTCAAAATAAAAAAAAATTCTGCCTTTTGCCCCAAAATATGGAAAATTTCTGCCTTTTTGTTCCAAAATAACGAAAATTTCTTCAATTTTGTCCATAATAAAAGAAATTTCTGCTTTTTGCCCCAAAATAATGGGATTTTCTGCCTTTTTCCCCAAACATAAAGGGAATTTCAGGCTCATTACCTCAAAATAAGGGGAATTTCTGCCTTATATTTGCCACAAAATATAAGAATTTTCTGCAATTTTGCCCCAAAATAAGGGAAATCTCTCCCTTTTTCCCCAAAATAAAGGAAATTTCAGCCTTTTTACCTGAAAATAAGTGAAATTTTTGTAATTTTGCCCGAAATAAGGAAAATTTCTGCAATTTTGCCCCAAAATAATGTAAATTCCTGCAATTTTGCAACAAAATAAAGGAAATTTCTGGAATTTTGCCCCAAAATAAGGGGAATTTCTGATTTTTGCCCCAAAATAAAGGGAATTTCTGCCTTTTGCCCCAAAATTAGGGGAATTTCTGCAATTTTGCTTCAAAATACGGGGAATTTCTTCCTTTTTGCTCGAAAATAAGGGGTATGCATACATTTTGCCATAAAAAAAAGAAATTTCTTCACTTTTGCTCCAAAATAAGGGGAATTTCTGATTTTTTCCTCTAAATAAGTGGAATTTCTGTCTTTTTCCCCCAAAACAAAGGGAATTTCTGTCTTTTTTGCCCCAAAATAACGAAAATTTATGACTTATTACCCTGAAATAAGTGAAATTTCTGCAATTTTGCTACAAAATAAGGGAAATTTCTGCTTTTTTGCCCTGAAATATGTGAAATTTCTGCAATTTTATTCCAAAATAAGGTGAATTTCTGATTTTGCCCCAAAATAATGGGAATTTCTGCCTTTTTGCCCCAAAATAAGAAAAATTTTTGCTTTTTTTCTCTGAAATAACTGAAATTTCTGCAATTTTGCCCTAAAATAAGTGAAATTTCTGAGTTTTGCCCCAAAATAAGGAGAATTTCTGTCTTTTTTCCCAACATATAGGGAATTTCTGCCTTTTTGCCCCACAATTAGGGGAATTTCTGCAATTTTGCTCCAAAATACGGGGAATTTCTGCCTTTTTGCCCGAAAATAAAGAGAATGTACACCTTTGCCATAAAAAAGGGAAATTTCTTCATTTTTTCTCCAAAATAAGAGGAAATTTTCTGCCTTTTTGACTCAAAATAAGTGCAATTTCTGCCTTTTCCCAAAAAATAAACGAAATTTCTGTCTTTTTGCCCAAACATAAGGGGAATTTCTGCCTTTTTGCCCCAAAATATTGGGAATTTCTGCCTTTTTGGCATAAAAGAAGAAAAATTTCTGCAATTTTGTACCAAAATAGTAGAAATTTCTGCCTTTTTGCCCCAAAAGAAGAAAATTTCTTCATTTTTTCTGAAATAAGTGAAATTTTTGCAATTTTGCCCCAAAATAAGGGAAATTTCTGCAATTTTGCCCCAATGTAAAGGAAATTTCTGCAATTTTGCCCCAAAATACGGGGAATTTCTGACTTTTTGCCCCCGAAAAAGGACATTTTCTGTCTTTTTGCCCCCAAAATAAGGAGAATTTCTGCCTTTTTGTCTGAAAATTATGAGAATTTCTGCAATTTTGCTTCAAAATACAGGGAATTTCTGCCTTTTAGCCCCAAAATAAAGGGAATTTCTGCATTTTCCCCCAATATTTGCAGAATTTCTTCATTTTACCTCTAAATAAGGGGAATTTCTGCATTTTACCTCAAAATAAGAAGAATTTCTGCCTTTTGCCTCAAATTATGGGGAGTTTCTGCCTTTTTGTTCCAAAATAAGGAAAATTTCTTTAATTTTGTACCATAATAAAAGAAATTTCTGCTTTTTGCCCCAAAATAAGGGGAATTTCTGACTTTTTACTCTGAAATAAATGAAATTTCTGCAATTTTGCCCGAAAATAAGGGAAATTTGTGCCTTTTTGCCCCAAAATGAGGGGAATTTCTGCCTTTTGCCCCATAATATGGGGAATTTCAGCATTTTACCTCAAAATAAGGGGAATTTCAGCCTTTTTGCAACAAAATATGAAGAATTTCTGCCTTTTTGCCCCAAAATAAAGGGAATTTCTTAATTTTTGCACCAATATTAGGGGAATTTCTTCAATTTTGCTCCAAAATACGAGTCATTTCTGCCTTTATGCCCGAAATTAAGTGGAATTTCTGCCTTTTTGACCCGAAATAAGTGTAATTTCTTCAATTTTAACCAAAAATTATGGATTTCATCTTTTTGCCCCAAAATAAGGGGAATTTCTGCCATTTTGCCTGAAATATTTGAAATTTCTGCAATTTTACCCCAAAATAAGGGGAATTTCTGCCTTTGCCCCAAAATTAAGGGAATTTCTGCAATTTTGCTCCAAAATACACGGAATTTCTGCCTCTTTGCCCGAAAATAAGGAGAATGCAAACCTTTTTGCCATACAAAAGAGAAATTTTTTCATTTTTGCTTCAAAAAAAGAGGAATTTGTGCCATTTTGCCTCTAAATAAGTGGAATTTCTGAGTTTTGCCCCAAAATGAAAAGAATTTCCATCTTTTTGCCCCAACATATAGGGAATTTCTGCCTTTTTGCCCCACAATTCGGGGCATTTCTGCAATTTTGCTCCAAAATACGGAGAATTTCTGCCTTTTTGCCCGAAAATATAGGGAATGTATACCTTTTTGCCATAAAAAAGGGAAATTTCTTCATTTTTGCCAGAAAATAAGGAAATTTTCCGCCTTTTTGACTCAAAATAAGTGCAATTTCTGCCTTTTCCCCAATAATAAACGAAATTTCTGTCTTTTTGCCCCAACATTAGGGGAATTTCTGATTTTTGCCCGAAAATAAGGGGAATTTCAGCCTTCTTGCCTCAAAATATGGGGAATTTCTGCCTTTTTGTTCCAAAATAAGAAAAATTTCTGCAATTTTGTACCAAAATAATAGAAATTTCTGCCTTTTTGCCCCAAAATAAGAAAATTTCTGCAATTTTTCTGAAATAAGTGAAATTTTTGCAATTTTACCCCAAAATAAAGGAAATTTCTGCAATTTTGCCCAAATGTAAAGGAAATTTCCTCAATTTTGCCCCAAAATAAGGGGAATTTCTGACTTTTTGCCCCCTAAAAAAGGAGATTTTCTGTCTTTTTGCCCCAAAATAAGGAGAATTCCTGCCTTTTTGCCTGAAAATTATGAGAATTTCTGCAATTTTGCTTCAAAATACGGGGAATTTCTGCCTTTTAGCACCAAAATAAAGGGATTTTCTGTATTTTCCCCCAATATTTGGGGAATTTCTGCATTTTACCTCTAAATAAGGGGAATTTCTGCATTTTACCTCAAAATAAAAAAAATTTCTGCCTTTTGCCCCAAAATATGTGGAATTTCTGCCTTTTTTTCCAAAATAAAGAAAATTTCTTCAATTTTGTACCATAATATAAGAAATTTCTGTTTTTGCTACAGAATAAGGAGAATTTCTGACTTTTTACTCTGAAATAAATGAAATTTCAGCAATTTTGCCCGAAAATAAGGAAAATTTGTGCCTTTTTGCCCCAAAATGAGGGGAATTTCTACCTTTTGCCCCAAAATATGGGGAATTTCAGCATTTTACCTCAAAATAAGGGGAATTTCAGCCTTTTTGCACCAAAATATGGAGAATTTCTGCCTTTTTGCCCCAAAATAAAGGGAATTTCTGCATTTTTGCACCAATATTAAGAGAATTTCTGCAATTTTGCTCCAAAATAAAGGGAATTTCTGCCTTTTTGCCCGAAATTAAGTGGAATTTCTGCCTTTTTGTCCCGAAATACGTGAAATTTCTTCAATTTTAGCCAAAAATTATGGATTTCATCTTTTTGCCCCCAAATAAGGAGAATTTCTGCAATTTAGCCCTGAAATATTTGAAATTTCTGCAATTTTACCCCAAAATAAAAGAAATTTCTGCCTTTTGCCCCAAAATTAGGGTAATTTCTGCAATTTTGCTCCAAAATACAGGGAATTTCTGCTTTTTTGCCCGAAAATAAAGAGAATGCATAGCTTTTTGCCATAAAAAAGGGAAATTTCTTCATTTTTCCTCCAAAATAAGAGGAATTTCTGCCATTTTGCCTCTAAATAAGTGGAATTTCTGAGTTTTGCCCCCAAATATAAAGAATTTCTGTATTTTTACCCCAACATATAGAGAATTTCTGCCTTTTTGCCCCACAATTAGAAGATTTTCTGAAATTTTCCTCCAAAATACGGGGAATTTCTGCCCTTTTGCCCGAAAATAAGGAGAATGCATACCTTTTTGCCATAAAAAAGCGAAATTTCTTCATTTTTGCTCCAAAATGAGGGGAATTTCTGCCTTTTTTCTTATAAATAAGTGGAATTTCTGACTTTTTCCCCAAAAACAAAGAGAATTTCTGTCTTTTTTGCCCTAAAATATTAAAAATTTTTGACTTATTACCCTGAAATAAGTGAAATTTCTGCAATTTTGCCTCAAAATAAAGTAAATGCCTGCAATTTTGCCACAAAATAAAAAAATTTCTGCCTTTTTGCCCCCAAATACTGGAAATTTCAGCCTTTTTACCTCAAAATAAGGGGAATTTCTGCATTTTTTGCCACAAAATATTAGGAATTTGTGCCTTTTTGTCCCAAAATAAGGAAAATTTCTGCCTTTTTTCCCTGAAATAAATGAAAATTCTGCAATTTTGCCCATAAATAAGTTAAATTTATGCAATTTTACCCAAAAGTAAGGGGAATTTCTGATTTTTGCCCTAAAATAAAGGGAAGTTCTGCCTTTTGCCCTAAAATTAGGGGATTTTCTGCAATTTTGTTCCAAATACGGGGAATTTTTGCCTTTTTGTCTGAAAATAAGGGGAATGCATACCTTTTTGCCATGAAAAAGCAAAATTTCTTCATTTTTGCTCCAAAATAAGAGGAATTTCTGCCTTTTTGCCTCAAAATAAGTGGAATTTCTGTCTTTTCCCCCACCAAAAAAGGTAATTTCTGTCTTTTTTGCCCCAAAATAAAGAAAATTTCTGACTTATTACCCTGAAATAAGTGAAATTTCTGCAATTTTGCCCCAAAATAAGGGAAATTTCTGCCTTTTTGCCCTGAAATATGTGAAATTTCTGCAAATTTACCCCAAAATTAGGTGATTTTCTGCCTTTTTGCCCCAAAATAATAGGAATTTCTGCATTTTTGCCCCAAAATAAGAAAAAATTTTGCTTTTTTTCTCTGAAATAACAGAAATTTCTGCAATTTTGCTCTAAAACAAGTGAAATTTCTGAGTTTTGCCCCCAAAAAAGGAGAATTTCTGTCTTTTTGCCCCAACATATGGGGAATTTCTGCCTTTTTGCCCCACAATTAGGGGAATTTCTGCAATTTTGCTCCAAAATACGGAGAATTTTTGCATTTTGCCCGAAAATAAAGGGAATGTATACCTTTTTGCCATAAAAAAGGGAAATTTCGTCATTTTTGCCCGAAATTAAGGAAATTTTACGCCTTTTTGACTCAAAATAAGTGCAATTTCTGCCTTTTCCCCAAAAATAAACGAAATTTCTGTTTTTTTCCCCAACATAAGGGGAATTTCTGACTTTTTGCCCAAAAATAAGGGGAATTTCAGACCTTTTGCCCCAAAATATGGGGAATTTCTGCCTTTTTGCCCCAAAATAAAAAAATTTCTGCAATTTTGTAAAATATTAGAAATTTCTGCCTTTTTGTCCCAAAATAAAAAAATTTCTGCATTTTTTTCTGATATAAGTGAAATTTCTGCAATTTTGACCCAAAATAAGGGAAATTTCTGCAATTTTGCCCAAATGTAAAGGAAATTTCTGCAATTTTGCCCCAAAATAAGGGGAATTTCTGACTTTTTGCCCCCGAAAAAAAGAGATTTTCTGTCTTTTTGCCCAAAAATAAGGAGAATTTCTGCAATTTTGCTTCAAAATACGGGGAATTTCTGCTTTTTAGCCCCAAAATAAAGGGAATTTCTGCATTTCCGCCCAGTATTTGGGGAATTTCAGCATTTTACCTCTAAATAAGGGGAATTTCTGCATTTTACCTCAAAATAAAAAGAATTTCTGCCTTTTGCCCCAAAATATGGGGAATTTCTGCCTTTTTGTTTCAAAATAAGTAAAATTTCTTCAATTTTGTACCATAATCAAAGAAATTTCTGCTTTTTGCCCCAAAATAAGGGGAATTTCTGACTTTTTACCCTGAAATAAATGAAATTTCTGCAATTTCCCCGAAAATAAGGGAAATTTGTGCCTTTTTGCCCCAAAATGAGGGGAATTTCTGCCTTTTGCCCCAAAATATGGGGAATTTTAGAATTTTACCTCAAAATAAGGGGAATTTCAGCCTTTTTGCACCAAAATATGGAGAATTTCTGCTTTTTTGCCCCAAAATAAAGGGAATTTCTGCATTTTTGCAACAATATTAAGGGAATTTCTGCAATTTTGCTCCAAAATACGGGTCATTTCTGCTTTTTTGCCCGAAATTAAGTGGAATTTCTGCCTTTTTGTCCCGAAATAAGTGAAATTTCCTCAATTTTAGCCAAAAATTATGGATTTCATCTTTTTGCCCCAAAATAAGGGGAATTTCTGCCATTTTGCCTTGAAATATTTAAAATTTCTGCAATTTTACCCCAAAATAAGGGGAATTTCTGCCTTTTTCTCCAAAATTAGGCGAATTTCTGCAATTTTACTCCAAAATACGGGGAATTTCTGCCTTTTTGCCCGAAAATAAGGGGAATGCATACTTTTTTCCATAAAAAAGGGAAATTTCTTCATTTTTGCTTCAAAATAAGGGGAATTTCTGCCTTTTTGCCTCTTAATAAGTGGAATTTCTGTCTTTTCCCCCGAAAACAAAGGGAATTTCTGTCTTTTTTGCCCCAAAATAAGGAAAATTTCTGACTTATTACCCTGAAATAACTGAAATTCTGCAATTTTGCCCCAAAATAAGGGAAATTTCTGCCTTTTTGCCCTGAAATATGTGAAATTTCTGCAATTTTACCCCAAAATAAGGGGAATTTCTGCCTTTTGCCCCAAAATAATGGGAATTTCTGCCTTTTTGCCCCAAAATAAGAAAAATTTTTGCATTTTTTCTCTGAAATAACTGAAATTTCTGCAATTTTGCCCTAAAATAATTAAAATTTCTGAGTTTTGCTCTAAAATAAAGAGAATTTCTCTCTTTTTGCCCCAACATATAGGGAATTTCTGCCTTTTTGCCCCACAATTAGGGGAATTTCTGCAATTTTGCTCCAAAATACGGGGAATTTTTTGCCTTTTTGCCCGAAAATAAAGGGAATGTATAACTTTTTGCCATAAAAAAGGAAAATTTCTTCATTTTTGCCCGAAAATAAGTAAATTTTCCGCCTTTTTGAGTCAAAATAAATGCAATTTCTGCCTTTTCCCCAAAAATAAACGAAATTTCTTTCTTTGTGCCCCACCACAAGGGGAATTTCTGTTTTTTTCCCGAAAATAAGGGGAATTTCAGCGTTTTTGCCCCAAATTAGAAAAATTTCTGCAATTTTGTACCAAAATAATAGAAATTTCTGATTTTTTGCCACAAAATAAGAAAATTTCTGCATTTTTTCTGAAATAAGTGAAATTTCTGCAATTTGCCCCCAAATAAGGGAAATTTCTGCAATTTTGCCCAAATGTAAATGAAATTTCTGCAATTTTGCCCCAAAATAAGGGGAATTTCTGACTTTTTGCCCTCTAAAAAAGTAGATTTTCTGTCTTTTTGCCCCAAAATAAGGAGAATTTCTGCCTTTTTGCCTGAAAATTATGAGAATTTCTGCGATTTTGCTTCAAAATATGGGGAATTTCTGCCTTTTAGGCACAAAATAAAGGGAATTTCTGCATTTTCCCCCAATATTTGGGAAATTTCTGCATTTTACCTCTAAATAAGGGAAATTTCTGCATTTTACCTCAAAATAAGAAGAATTTCTGCCTTTTGCCCCAAAATATGGGGAATTTCTGCCTTTTTGTTCCAAAATAAGAAAAATTTCTTCAATTTTGTTCCATAATAAAATAAATTTCTGCTTTTTGCTTCAAAATAAGGGGAATTTCTGACTTTTTACACTGAAATAAATGAAATTTCAGCAATTTTGCCTGAAAATAAGGGAAATTTGTGCCTTTTTACCCCAAAATGAGGGGAATTTCTGCCTTTTGCCCCAAAATATGGGGAATTTCAGCATTTGACCTCAAAATAAGGGGAATATTAGCCTTTTTGCACCAAAATATGGAGAATTTCTGCCTTTTTGCCCCAAAATAAAGGGAATTTCTGCATTTTTGCACCAATATTAAGGGAATTTCTGCAATTTTGCTCCAAAATAAAGAGATTTTCTTCCTTTCATTTTTGCTCCAAAATAAGAGGAATTTCTGCCATTTTGCCTCTAAATAAGTGGAATTTCTGAGTTTTGCCCCCAAATATAAAGAATTTCTGTATTTTTACCCCAACATATAGAGAATTTCTGCCTTTTTGCCCCACAATTAGGGGATTTTCTTAAATTTTGCTCCAAAATATGGGGAATTTCTGCCCTTTTGCCCGAAAATAAGGGGATTGCATACCTTTTTGCCATAAAAAAAAAGAAATTTCTTGATTTTTGCTCCAAAATGAGGGGAATTTCTGCCTTTTTTCCTCTAAATAAGTGGAATTTCTGACTTTTTCTCCAAAAACAAAGAGAATTTCTGTCTTTTTTGCCCTCAAATAAGGAAAATTTACGACTTATTACCCTGAAATAAGTAAAATTTCTGCAATTTTGCCCCAAAATAAAGTAAATTCCTGCAATTTTGCCCCAAAATAAAAAAAATTCTGCCTTTTTGCCCCCAAATACGGGAAATTTCAGCCTTTTTACCTCAACATAGGGGGAATTTCTGCATTTTTGCCAAAAAAAATTAGGAATTTGTGCCTTTTTTCCCCCAAAATAAGGAAATTTTCTGCCTTTTTTCCCTGAAATAAGTGAAAATTCTGCAATTTTGCCCATAAATAAGTTAAATTTCTGCAATTTTGCCCCAAAATAAATGAAATTTCTGGAATTTTGCCCCAAAGTAAGGCGAATTTCTGATTTTTGCCCCAAAATAAAGAGAATTTCTGCCTTTTGCCCCAAAATTAGGGGAATTTCTGCAATTTTGCTCCAAAATACGGTGAATTTCTGCCTTTTTGCCCGAAAATAAGGGGATTGAATACCTTTTTGCCATAAAAAAGGGAAATTTCTTCATTTTTGCTCCAAAATAAGGGGGAATTTCTGCCTTTTTGCCTCTAAATAAATGGAATTTCTGTATTTTCCCCCCCAAAAAAGGTAATTTCTGTATTTTTGCCCCAAAAAAAAAATTTCTTACTTATTACCCTGAAATAATTGAAATTTCTGCAATTTTGCCCCAAAATAATGGAAATTTCTGTATTTTGCTGTGAAATTTCTGCAATTTTACCCCAAAATAAGGTGAATTTCTGCCTTTTGCCCCAAAATAATGGGAATTTCTGCCTTTTTGCCCCAAAATAGGAAAAATTTTTGCTTTTTTTCTCTGAAATAACTGAAATTTCTGCAATTTTGCCCTAAAATAAGTGAAATTTCTGAGTTTTGCCCCAAAATAAGGAGAATTTCGGTCTTTTTGCCCCAACATATAGGGAATTTCTGCCTTTTTGCCCTACAATTAGGGGAATTTCTGCAATCTTGCTTCAAAATACGGGGAATTTCTGAATTTTTGCCCGAAAATAAAGGGAATGTATACCTTTATGCCATAAAAAAAGGAAATTTCTTCATTTTTGCCCGAAAATAAGGAAATTTTCTGCCTTTTTGACTAAAAATAAGTGCAATTTCTGCCTTTACCCCAAAAATAAACGAAATTTCTGTCTTTTGGCCCACACATAAGGGGAATATCTGAATTTTTGCCTGAAAATAAGGGGAATTTCAGCCTTTTTACCCCAAAATATGGGGAATTTCTGCATTTTTGCCCCAAAATAAGAAAAATTTCTGCAATTTTGTAACAAAATAAAAGAAATTTCTGCCTTTTTGCCCCAAAATAAGAAAATTTCTGCATTTTGTCTGAAATAAGAGAAATTTCTGCAATTTTTCCCAAATGTAAAGGAAATTTCTGCAATTTTGCCCCAAAATAAGGGGAATTTCTGCATTTTTGCACCAATATTAAGGGAATTTCTGCAATTTTGCCTCTAAATAAGGGGAATTTCTGCCTTTTTGCCTGAAATTAAGGGGAATTTCTGCCTTTTTGTCCCGAAATAAGTGAAATTTCTTCAATTTTAGCCAAAAATTAGGGATTTCATCTTTTTGCCCCAAAATAAGGGGAATTTCTGCCATTTTGCCCTGAAATATTTGAAATTTCTGCAATTTTACCCCAAAATAAGGGGATTTTCTGCCTTTTGCCCCAAAATTAGGGGAATTTCTGCAATATTGCTCCAAAATACAGGGAATTTCTTCCTTTTTGCCCAAAAATAAAGAGAATGCATACCTTTTTGCCATAAAAAAAGGGAAATTTCTTCATTTTTGCTCCAAAATAAGAGGAATTTCTGCCATTTTGCCTCTAAATAAGTGGAATTTCTGAGTTTTGCCCCAAAATAAAAAGAATTTCTGTATTTTTGCCCCAACATATAGAGAATTTCTGCCTTTTTGCCCCACAATTAGGGGATTTTCTGAAATTTTGCTCCAAAATACGGGGAATTTCAGCCTTTTTGCCCGAAAATAAAAGGAATGCATACCTTTTTGCCATAAAAAAGAGAAATTTCTTTATTTTTGCTCAAAAATAAAAGGAATTTCTGCCTTTTTTCCTCTAAATAAGTGGAATTTCTTACTTTTTCCCCAAAAACAAAGAGAATTTCTGTCTTTTTTGCCCTAAAATAAAGAAAATTTTTGACTTATTACCCTGAAATAAGTGAAATTTCTGCAATTTTGCCCCAAAATAAAGTAAATTCCTGCAATTTTGTCCCAAAATTAAAAAAAAATTCTGCCTTTTTGCCCCCAAATACGAGAAATTTCAGCCTTTTTACCTCAAAATAAGGGGAATTTCTGCATTTTTGCCACAAAATATTAGGAATTTGTGCCTTTTGCTCCAAAATAAGAAAAATTTCTGCCTTTTTTCCCTGTAATAAGTGAAAATTCTGCAATTTTGCCCATAAATAAGTTAAATTTCTGCAATATTGCCCCAAAATAAAGAAAATTTCTGGAATTTTGCCCCGCAGTAAGGGGAATTTCTGATTTTTGCCCAAAAATAAAAAGAATTTCTGCCTTTTTCCCCAAAATTAGGGGAATTTCTGCATTTTTGCTCCAAAATACGGTGAATTTCTGCCTTTTTGCCCGAAAATAAGGGGAATGCATACCTTTTTGCCTTAAAAAAGGGAAATTTCTTCATTTTTGCTCCAAAATAAGGGGAATTTCTGCCTTTTTGCCTCTAAATAAGTGGAATTTCTGTATTTTCCACCCCAAAAAAGGTAATTTCTGTATTTTTGCCCCAAAATAAAGAAAATTTCTGACTTATTACCCTGAAATAAGTGAAATTTCTGCAATTTTGCCCCAAAATTAGGGAAATTTCTGTCTTTTTGCCGTGAAATTTCTGCAATTTTACCCCAAAATAAGGTGAATTTCTGCTTTTTTGCCCCAAAATAATGGGAATTTCTGCCTTTTTGCCCCAAAATAAGAAAAATTTTTGCTTTTTTTCTCTGAAATAACTGAAATTTCTGCAATTTTGCCCTAAAATATGTTAAATTTCTGAGTTTTGCCCCAAAATAAGGAGAATTTCGGTCTTTTTGCCCCAACATATAGGGAATTTCTGCCTATTTGCTCCACAATTAGAGGAATTTCTGCAATTTTGCTCCAAAATACGGGGAATTTCTGCATTTTTGCCCGAAAATAAAGGGAATGTATACCTTTTTGCCATTAAAAAGGGAAATTTCTTCATTTTTGCCCGAAAATAAGGAAATTTTCCTTCTTTTTGACTCAAAATAAGTGCAATTTCTGCCTTTACCCCCAAAATAAACGAAATTTCTGTCTTTTGGCCCACACATAAGGGGAATATCTGAATTTTTGCCTGAAAATAAGGGGAATTTCAGCCTTTTTACCCCAAAATATGGGGAATTTCTGCATTTTTGCCCCAAAATAAGAAAAATTTCTGCAATTTTGTAACAAAATAAAAGAAATTTCTGCCTTTTTGCCCCAAAATAAGAAAATTTCTGCATTTTTTCTGAAATAAGAGAAATTTCTGCAATTTTGCCCAAATGAAAAGGAAATTTCTGCAATTTTGCCCCAAAATAATAGGTATTTATGCATTTTTGCACCAATATTAAGGGAATTTCTGCAATTTTGCTCCAAAATAAGGGTAATTTCTGCCTTTTTGCCCGAAATTAAGGGGAATTTCTGCCTTTTTGTCCCGAAATAAGTGAAATTTCTTCAATTTTAGCCAAAAATTAGGGATTTCATCTTTTTGCCCCAAAATAAGGGGAATTTCTGCCATTTTGCCCTGAAATATTTGAAATTTCTGCAATTTTACCCCAAAATAAGGGGATTTTCTGCCTTTTGCCCCAAAA
Organism: Micromys minutus; assembly: GCF_963924665.1. Classification (NCBI taxonomy): domain Eukaryota; kingdom Metazoa; phylum Chordata; class Mammalia; order Rodentia; family Muridae; genus Micromys; species Micromys minutus. The sequence continues at coordinate 20,283 of NW_027667481.1, forward strand.
TTAGGGGAATTTCTGCAATATTGCTCCAAAATACAGGGAATTTCTTCCTTTTTGCCCGAAAATAAAGAGAATGCATACCTTTTTGCCATAAAAAAGGGAAATTTCTTCATTTTTGCTCCAAAATAAGAGGAATTTCTGCCATTTTTCCTCTAAATAAGTGGAATTTCTGAGTTTTGCCCCAAAATAAAAAGAATTTCTGTATTTTTGCCCCAACATATAGAGAATTTCTGCCTTTTTGCCCCACAATTAGGGGATTTTCTGAAATTTTGCTCCAAAATACGGGGAATTTCAGCCTTTTTGCCCGAAAATAAAATGAATGCATACCTTTTTGCCATAAAAAAGAGAAATTTCTTTATTTTTGCTCAAAAATAAAAGGAATTTCTGCCTTTTTTCCTCTAAATAAGTGGAATTTCTTACTTTTTCCCCAAAAACAAAGAGAATTTCTGTCTTTTTTGCCCTAAAATAAAGAAAATTTTTGACTTATTACCCTGAAATAAGTGAAATTTCTGCAATTTTGCCCCAAAATAAAGTAAATTCCTGCAATTTTGTCCCAAAATTAAAAAAAATTTCTGCCTTTTTGCCCCCAAATACGAGAAATTTCAGCCTTTTTACCTCAAAATAAGGGGAATTTCTGCATTTTTGCCACAAAATATTAGGAATTTGTGCCTTTTGCCCCAAAATAAGAAAAATTTCTTCCTTTTTTCACTGTAATAAGTGAAAATTCTGCAATTTTGCCCATAAATAAGTTAAATTTCTGCAATATTGCCCCAAAATAAAGAAAATTTCTGGAATTTTGCCCCGCAGTAAGGGGAATTTCTGATTTTTGCCCAAAAATAAAAAGAATTTCTGCCTTTTTCCCCAAAATTAGGGGAATTTCTGCATTTTTGCTCCAAAATACGGTGAATTTCTGCCTTTTTGCCCGAAAATAAGGGGAATGCATACCTTTTTGCCTTAAAAAAGGGAAATTTCTTCATTTTTGCTCCAAAATAAGGGGAATTTCTGCCTTTTTGCCTCTAAATAAGTGGAATTTCTGTATTTTCCACCCCAAAAAAGGTAATTTCTGTATTTTTGCCCCAAAATAAAGAAAATTTCTGACTTATTACCCTGAAATAAGTGAAATTTCTGCAATTTTGCCCCAAAATTAGGGAAATTTCTGTCTTTTTGCCGTGAAATTTCTGCAATTTTACCCCAAAATAAGGTGAATTTCTGCTTTTTTGCCCCAAAATAATGGGAATTTCTGCCTTTTTGCCCCAAAATAAGAAAAATTTTTGCTTTTTTTCTCTGAAATAACTGAAATTTCTGCAATTTTGCCCTAAAATATGTGAAATTTCTGAGTTTTGCCCCAAAATAAGGAGAATTTCGGTCTTTTTGCCCCAACATATAGGGAATTTTTGCCTATTTGCTCCACAATTAGAGAAATTTCTGCAATTTTGCTCCAAAATACGGGGAATTTCTGCATTTTTGCCCGAAAATAAAGGGAATGCATACCTTTTTGCCATTAAAAAGGGAAATTTCTTCATTTTTGCCCGAAAATAAGGAAATTTTCCTTCTTTTTGACTCAAAATAAGTGCAATTTCTGCCTTTACCCAAAAAATAAACGAAATTTCTGTCTTTTGGCCCCCACATAAGGGGAATATCTGAATTTTTGCCTGAAAATAAGGGGAATTTCAGCCTTTTTGCCCCAAAATATGGGGAATTTCTGCATTTTTGCCCCAAAATAAGAATCATTTCTGCAATTTTGTACCAAAATAAAAGAAATTTCTGCCTTTTTGCCCCAAAATAAGAAAATTTCTGCATTTTTTCTGAAATAAGAGAAATTTCTGCAATTTTGCCCAAATGAAAAGGAAATTTCTGCAATTTTGCCCCAAAATAATAGGTATTTCTGCATTTTTGCACCAATATTAAGGGAATTTCTGCAATTTTGCTCCAAAATAAGGGTAATTTCTGCCTTTTTGCCCGAAATTAAGGGGAATTTCTGCCTTTTTGTCCCGAAATAAGTGAAATTTCTTCAATTTTAGCCAAAAATTAGGGATTTCATCTTTTTGCCCCAAAATAAGGGGAATTTCTCCCATTTTGCCCTGAAATATTTGAAATTTCTGCAATTTTACCCCAAAATAAGGGGATTTCCTGCCTTTTGCCCCAAAATTAGGGGAATTTCTGCAATTTTGCTCCTAAATACAGGGAATTTTTGCCTTTTTGCCCGAAAATAAAGAGAATGCATAACTTTTTGCCATAAAAAAGGGAAATTTCTTCATTTTTGCTCCAAAATAATAGGAATTTCTGCCATTTTGCCTCTAAATAAGTGGAATTTCTTAGTTTTGCCCCAAAATAAAAAGAATTTCTGTATTTTTGCCCCAACAAATAGAGAATTTCTGCCTTTTTGCCCCACAATTAGGGGATTTTCTGAAATTTTGCTCCAAAATACGGGGAATTTCAGCCTTTTTGCCCGAAAATAAGGGGAATGCATACCTTTTTGCCATAAAAAAGGGAAATTTCTTCATTTTTGCTCAAAAATAAGGGGAATTTCTGCTTTTTTGCCTCTAAATAAGTGGAATTTCTGTATTTTCCATCCCAAAAAAGGTAATTTCTGTATTTTTGCCCCAAAATAAAGAAAATTTCTGACTTATTACACTGAAATAAGTGAAATTTCTGCAATTTTGCCCCAAAATTAGGGAAATTTCTGTCTTTTTGCCGTGAAATTTCTGCAATTTTACCCCAAAATAAGGTGAATTTCTGCTTTTTTGCCCCAAAATAATGGGAATTTCTGCCTTTTTGCCCCAAAATAAGAAAAATTTTTGCTTTTTTTCTCTGAAATAACTGAAATTTCTGCAATTATGCCCTAAAATAAGTGAAATTTCTGAGTTTTGCCCCAAAATAAGGAGAATTTCTCTATTTTGCCCCAATATACAGAGAATTTCTGCCTTTTTGCCCCACAATTAGGGGATTTTCTGAAATTTTGCTCAAAAATACGGGGAATTTCTGCCTTTTTGCCCGAAAATAAGGGGAATGCATACTTTTTTGCCAAAAAAAGGGAAATTTCTTTATTTTTGCTCAAAAATAAGGGGAATTTCTGCCTTTTTTCCTCTAAATAAGTGGAATTTCTGACTTTTCCCCCAACAACAAAGAAAATTTCTGTCTTTTTTGCCTTAAAATAAGGAAATTTTTTGACTTATTACCCTGAAATAAGTGAAATTTCTGCAATTTTGTCCCAAAATAAAGTAAATTCCTGCAATTTTGCCCCAAAATAAAAAAAAATTCTGCCTTTTTGCCCCCAAATACGGGAAATTTCAGCCTTTTTACCTCAAAATAAGGGGAATTTCTGCATTTTTGCCACAAAATATTAGGAATTTGTGCGTTTTTGCCACAAAATAAGAAATATTTCTGCCTTTTTTCCCTGAAATAAGTGAAAATTCTGCAATTTTGCCCATAAATAAGTTAAAAATCTGCAATTTTGCCCCAAAATAAAGGAAATTTCTGGAATTTTGCCCCAAAGTTAGAGGAATTTCTGATTTTTGCCCATAAATAAAGAGAATTTCTGCCTTTTGCCCCAAAATTCGGGGAATTTCTGCAATTTTGCTCCAAAATACGGTGAATTTCTGCCTTTTTGCCTGAAAATGAGGGGAATAAATACCTTTTTGCCTTAAAAAAGGGAAATTTCTTCATTTTTGCTCGAAAATAAGGAGAATTTCTGCCTTTTTGCCTCTAAATAAGTGGAATTTCTGTATTTTCCCCGCCAAAAAAGGTAATTTCTGTATTTTTGCCCCAAAATAAAGAAAATTTCTGACTTATTACCCTGAAATAATTGAAATTTCTGCAATTTTGCCCCAAAATAAGGGAAATTTCTTTTTTTTGCCCTGAAATATGTGAAATTCCTAAATTTTACCCCAAAATAACGTGAATTTCTGCCTTTTTGCCCCAAAATAATGGGAATTTCTGCCTTTTTGCCCCAAAATAAGAAAAATTTTTGCTTTTTTTCTCTGAAATAACTGAAATTTTTGCAATTTTGTCCTAAAATAAGTGAAATTTCTGAGTTTTGCCCCAAAATAAAGAGAATTTCTGTCTTTTTGCCCCAACATATTGGGAATTTCTGCCTATTTGCCCCACAATTAGGGGAATTTCTGCAATTTTGCTCCAAAATACGGGGAATTTCTGAATTTTTGCCTGAAAATAAAGGGAATGTATACACTTTTGCCATAAAGAAGGGAAATTTCTTCATCATTTCCCGAAAATAAGGAAATTTTCCACCTTTTTGACTCAAAATAAGTGCAATTTCTGCCTTTACCCTAAAAATAAACGAAATTTCTGTCTTTTTGCCCACACATAAGGAGAATATCTGAATTTTTGCCTAAAAATAAGGGGAATTTCAGCCTTTTTGCCCCTAAATATGGGGAATTTCTGCCTTTTTGCCCCAAAATAAGAATAATTTCTGCAATTTTGTACCAAAATAAAAGAAATTTCTGCCTTTTTGCCCCAAAATAAGAAAATTTCTGCATTTTTTCTAAAATAAGTGAAACTTCTGCAATTTTGCCCCAAAATAAGAAAAATTTTTGCAATTTTGCCCAAATGTAAAGGAAATTTCTGCAATTTTGCCCCAAAATAAGGGGAATTTCTGACTTTTTGCCCCCGAAAAAAGGAGATTTTCTTTCTTTTGCCCCAAAATAAGGAGAATTTCTGCCTTTTTGCCTGAAAATTATGAGAATTTCTGCAAATTTGCTTCAAAATACGGGGAATTTTTGCCTTTTAGCCTCAAAATAAAGGAAATTTCTGCATTTTACCCCAATATTTTGGGAATTTCTGCATTTTACCTCTAAATAAGGGGAATTTCTGAATTTTACCTCAAAATAAGAAGAATTTCTGCCTTTTGCCCCAAAATATGGGGAACTTCTGCCTTTTTGTTCCAAAATAAGAAAAATTTCTTCAATTTTGTACCATAATAAAAAATTTCTGCTTTTTGCCCCAAAATAATGGGAATTTCTGACTTTTTACCCTGAAATAAATAAAATTTCTGCAATTTTGCCCGAAAATAAGGGAAATTTGTGCCTTTTTGCCCCAAAATGTGGGGAATTTTTGCCTTTTGCCCAAAAATATGGGGAATTTCAGCATTTTACCTCAAAATATGGGGAATTTCAGCCTTTTTGCACCAAAATATGGAGAATTTCTGCTTTTTGCCCCAAAATAAAGGGAATTTCTGCATTTTTGCACCAATATTAGTGGAATTTCTGCAATTTTCCTCCAAAATACGGGTCATTTCTGCCTTTTTGCCCAAAATTAAGTAGAATTTCTGCCTTTTTTCCCGAAATAAGTGAAATTTTCTCAATTTTAGCCAAAAATTATGGATTTCATCTTTTTGCCCCAAAATAAGGGGAATTTTTGCCATATTGCCCTGAAATATTTGAAATTTCTGCAATTTTACCCTAAAATAAGGGGAATTTCTGACTTTTGCTCCAAAATTAGGGGAATTTCTGCAATTTTGCTCCAAAATACTGGGAATTTCTGCCTTTTTGCCCGAAAATAAAGAGAATGCATACATTTTGCCATAAAAAAGGAAATTTCTTCATTTTTGCTCCAAAATAAGAGGAATATCTGCCATTTTGCCTCTAAATAAGTGGAATTTCTTAGTTTTGCCCCAAAATAAAAAGAATTTCTGTCTTTTTGCTTCAACATAGAGAGAATTTCTGCCGTTTTCCACCACAATTAGGAAATTTTCTGAAATTTTGCTCCAAAATACGGGGAATTTTTGACTTTTTGCCCGAAAATAAGGGGAATGCATAACTTTTTGCCATAAAAAAGAGAAATTTCTTCATTTTTGCTCCAAAATAAGGAAAATTTCTGCCTTTTTGCCTCTAAATAAGTGGAATTTCTGTCTTTTTCCCCCAAAACAAAAAGAATTTCTGTTTGTTTTTTGCCCCAAAATAAGGAAAATTTCTGACTTATTACCCTGAAATAAGTGAAATTTCTCCAATTTTGCCCCAAAATAAAAGAAATTTCTGCCTTTTTGCCCTGAAATATGTGACATTTTTGCAATTTTAACCCAAAATAAGGTGAATTTCTGCCCTTTTGCCCCAAAATGATGGGAATTTCTGCCTTTTTGCCCCAAAATAAGAAAAATTTTTGCTTTTTTTCTCTGAAATAAGTGAAATTTCTGCAATTTTGCCCTAAAATAATGGAAATATCTGCAATTTTTCCCCATAATAAGGGAAATTTCTGCAATTTTGCCCCAAATAAGGGGAATTTCTGTTTTTTGCCCCCAAATAAGGGAAATTTCTGCAATTTTGCCGTAAAATAAGGGGAATTTCTGCCTTTTGCCCCAAAATAAGGAGAATATCTGCCTTTTTGCCCCAAAATAAAGAAAATTATCGTATTTTTTACCCCAAAATTAGGTGAATTTCTGCAATTTTGCTCCTAAATATGGGGATTTTCTGCCTTTTTCGCCGAAAATAAAGGAAATTTCTTCCATTTTGCCGCGAAATAAGTGAAATTTCTGAAGTTTTACCCCAAAATAAGAGGAATTTCTGCCTTTTTGCCTCAAAATTAGGGAAATTTCTGCAATTTTGCTCCAAAATACGGGGAATTTCTACTTTTTTGCCCGAAAATAAAGGGAATGTATACCTTTTGCCATAAAAAAGGGATTTTCTTCATTTTTGCCCCAAAATAAGGGGATTTTCCGCCTTTTTTACTCAAAATAAGTGCAATTTCTGCATTTTTCCCAAAAATAAACGAAATTTCTGTCTTTTTGCCCCAAAATAAGGGGAATTTCTGACTTTTTGCCCGAAAATAAGGGGAATTTCAGCCTTTTTACCTCAAAATAAGGGGAATTTCTACCTTTTTGCCCCAAAATATGGAGAATCTCTGCCTTTTTGCCCCAAAATAAGAAAAATTTCTGAAATTTTATACCAAAATAAAAGAAATTTCTGCCTTTTTGCCCCAAAATAAGAAAATTTCTGCCTTTTTTTAAAAATAAGTTAAAGTTCTGCAATTTTGCCCCAAATTAAGGGAAATTTCTGCAATTTTGCCCAAATGTAAAGGAAATTTCTGCAATTTTGCCACAAAATACAGGAAATTTCTGATTTTTAGCCCCAAAATAAAGGGAATTTCTGCATTTTACCTCTAAATAAAAAGAATTTCTGCATTTTACCTCAAAATAAGAAGAATTTCTGCCTTTTGCCCCAAAATATGGGGAATTTCTTACTTTTTGTTTCAAAATAAGTAAAATTTCTTCAATTTTGAACCATAATAAAATAAATTTCTGCTTTTTGCCCCAAAATAAGGAGAATTTCTGACTTTTTGCCCTGAAATAAATGAAATTTCTGCAATTTTGTCCGAAAATAAGGGAAATTTGTGCCTTTTTGCCCCAAAATAAGAGGAATTTTTGCCTTTTGCCCCAAAATATGGGGAAGTTCAGCATTTTACCTCAAAATAAGGGAAATTTCAGCCTTTTTGCACAAAAATATGGAGAATTTCTGCCTTTTTGCCCCAAAATGAAGGGAATTTCTGCATTTTTGCACAAATATTAGGGGAATTTCTGCAATTTTGCTCCAAAATACGGGTCATTTCTGCCTTTTTGCCCGAAATTAAGTGGAATTTCTGCCTTTTTGTCCCGAAATAAGTGAAATTTCTTCAATTTCAGCCAAAAATTATGGATTTCATCTTTTTGCCCCAAAATAAGGGGAATTTCTGCCATTTTGCCCTGAAATATTTGAAATTTTTTCAATTTTACCCCAAAGTAAGGGGAATTTCTGCCTTTTGTCCCCAAATTAGGGGAATTTCGGCAATTTTGCCCCAAAATACGGGGAATTTCTCCCTTTTAGCCCCAAAATAAAGGGAATTTCTGCATTTTACCTCTAAATAAGGGGAATTTCTGCATTTTACCTCAAAATAAGAAGAATTTCTGCCTTTTGCCCCAAAATACTAGGAATTTCTGCCTTTTTGTTCCAAAATAAGGAAAATTTCTTCAATTTTGTACCATAATAAAAGAAATTTCTGCTTTTTGCACCAAAATAATGGGAATGTCTTACTTTTTGCCCTGAAATAAATGAAATTTCTGCTATTTTGCCCAAAAATAAGGGAAATTTGTGCCATTTTGCCCCAAAATAAGGAAAAGTTCTGCCTTTGCCCCAAAATATGGGGAATTTCAGCATTTTACCTCAAAATAAGGGGAATTTGAGCCTTTTTGCACCAAAATATGGAGAATTTCTGCCTTTTTGCCCCAAAATAGAGGGAATTTCTGCATTTTTGCACCAATATTACGGAAATTTCTTCAATTTTGCTCCAAAATACGGGTCATTTCTGCCTTTTTGCCGGAAAGTAAGTGGAATTTCTGCCTTTTTGTCCCGAAATAAGTGAAATTTCTTCAATTTCAGCCAAAAATTATGGATTTCATCTTTTTGCCCCAAAATAAGGGGAATTTCTGCCATTTTGCCCTGAAATATTTGAAATTTTTTCAATTTTACCCCAAAGTAAGGGGAATTTCTGCCTTTTGTCTGCAAATTAGGGGAATTTCGGCAATTTTGCCCCAAAATACGGGGAATTTCTCCCTTTTAGCCCCAAAATAAAGGGAATTTCTGCATTTTACCTCTAAATAAGGGGAATTTCTGCATTTTACCTCAAAATAAAAAGAATTTCTGCCTTTTGCCCCAAAATACTAGGAATTTCTGCCTTTTTGTTCCAAAATAAGGAAAATTTCTTCAATTTTGTACCATAATAAAAGAAATTTCTGCTTTTTGCACCAAAATAATGGGAATGTCTTACTTTTTGCCCTGAAATAAATGAAATTTCTGCTATTTTGCCCAAAAATAAGGGAAATTTGTGCCATTTTGCCCCAAAATAAGAAAAAGTTCTGCCTTTGCCCCAAAATATGGGGAATTTCAGCATTTTACCTCAAAATAAGGGGAATTTGAGCCTTTTTGCACCAAAATATGGAGAATTTCTGCCTTTTTGCCCCAAAATAGAGGGAATTTCTGCATTTTTGCACCAATATTACGGAAATTTCTTCAATTTTGCTCCAAAATACGGGTCATTTCTGCCTTTTTGCCGGAAAGTAAGTGGAATTTCTGCCTTTTTGTCCCGAAATAAGTAAAATTTCTTCAATTTTAGCCAAAAATTAGGGATTTCATTTTTTGCCCCAAAATAAGGGGAATTTCTGCCATTTTGCCCTAAAATATTTGAAATTTCTGCAATTTTACCCCGAAATAATGGAAATTTCTGCCTTTTTGCCCCAAAATAAGGGGAATTTCAGCCTTATTACCTCAAAATAAGGGAAATTTCTGCGTTTTTGCCATAAAATATAAGGAATTTCTGCATTTTTGCACCATAATAAGGAAAATTTCTGCAATTTTTTTACACTTTTTACCTGAAAATAAGTGAATTTTCTGCAATTTTGCCCCAAAATAAGGTAAATTCCTGCAATTTTGCCCCAAAATAAAGGAAATTTCTGAAATTTTGCCCAAAATAAGGGGAACTTCTGATTTTTGCCCAAAAATAAAGGGAATTTCTGCCTTTTGCCCCAAAATTAGGGGAATTTCTGCAATTTTGCTCCAAAATACGGGGAATTTCTGCTTTTAAGCCCGAAAATGAGGGGAATGCATACCTTTTGCCATTAAAAAGGGAAATTTCTTTATTTTTGCTCCAAAATAAGAGGAATTTCTGCCATTTTGCCTCTAAATAAGTGGTATTTCTGAGTTTTGCCCCAAAATAAGGAGAATTTCTGTATTTTGCCCCAACATATAGAGAATTTCTGCCTTTTTGCCCCACAATTAGGGGATTTTCTGCAATTTTGCTTCAAAATACGGGGAATTTCTGCTTTTTTGCCCGAAAATAAGGGGAATGCATACCTTTTTGCAATAAATAGGGAAATTTCTTCATTTTTGCTCCAAAATAAGAGGAATTTCTGCCATTTTGCCTCAAAATAAGTGGAATTTCTGAGTTTTGCCCCAAAATAAGAAGCATTTCTGTATTTTGCCCCAACATATAAAGAATTTCTGCCTTTTTTCCCCACAATTAGGGGATTTTCTGCAATTTTGCTCCAAAATACGGGGAATTTCTGCTTTTTTGCCCGAAAATAAGGGGAATGCATACCTTTGTGCAATAAAAAAGGGAAATTTCTTCATTTTTGCTCCAAAATAAGAGGAATTTCTTCCATTTTGCCTCTAAATAAGTGGAATTTCTGAGTTTTGCCCCAAAATAAGGAGAATTTCTGTATTTTGCCCCAACATATAGAGAATTTCTGCCTTTTTGCCCCACAATTAGGAGATTTTCTGCACTTTTGCTCCAAAATAAGGGGAATTTCTGCCTTTTTGCCTGAAAATAGAGGGAAGGTATACTTTTTGCCATAAAAAAGAGAAATTTCTTCATTTTTACCTCAAAATAAGGGGCTTTGCCGCCTTTTTGACTCAAAATAAGTGCAATTTCTGAATTTTCACAAAAATATACGGAATTTCTGTCTTTTTGCCCCAAAATAACGGGAATTTCTGATTTTTGCCCTGAAATAAGTTAAATTTCTAAAATTTTTCCCCAAAATAAGGGAAATGTCTGCATTTTGACCCAAAATAAAAAGAATTTCTGACTTTTTGCCCCAAAATAAGGGGAATTTCAGCCTTTTTACCTCAAAATAAGAGGAATTTCTGCATTTTTGCCACAAAATATGGGAAATTTCTGCCTCTGCCCAAAATAAGAAAAATTTCTACAATTTTGTACCAAAATAAAAGAAATTTCTGCCTTTTCCCACAAAATAAGAAAATTTCTGTTATTTTCCCTGAAATAAGAGAAATTTCTGCAATTTTGCCACAAAATAAGTGAAATTTCTGCAATTTTGCCCCAAAATAAGGGAAATTTCTGGAATTTTGCCCCAAAATAAGGAATATTTCTGTTTTTTTGCACAAACATATAGGGAATTTCTGCCTGTTTGCCCCACAATTAAAGGAATTTCGGCAATTTTGCTCCAAAATACGGGGAATTTCTGCCTTTTTGCCAGAAAATAAGAAGAATGCATACCTTTTTGCCATAAAAAAGGGAAATTTCTTCATTTTTGCAACAAAATAAGGGGAATTTCTGCTTTTTTTCCTCTAAATAAGTGGAATTTCTGTCTTTCCCCCAAACAAAGGGAATTTCTTTCTTTTTTGCCCCAAAATAAAAATAATTTCTGACTTATTACCCTGAAATAAGTGAAATTTCTGCAATTTTCCCCCAAAATAAGGGAAATTTCTGCCTTTTGGCCCTCAAATAAGGGGAATTTCAGCCTGTTTACCTCAAAATAAGGGGAATTTCTGCAATTTTGCCCCAAAATAAGGGAAATTTTTGAAATTTTGCACCAAAATAAGTGGAATTTCTGAGTTTTGCCCCAAAATAAGGAGAATTTATGTCTTTTTGCCCCAACATATAGAGAATTTCTGCCTTTTTGCCCCACAATTAGGGGAATTTCTGCAATTTTGCTCCAAAATACGGGGAATTTCTGCTTTTTGCCTGAAAATAAGAAGAATGCATAACTTTTTGCCATAAAAAAAAGAAATTTCTTCATTTATGCTCCAAAATAAGGGGAATTTCTGCTTTTTTGCCCCTAAATAAGTAGAATTTCTGTTTTTTTCCCCAAAATAAAGGGAATTTCTTTCTTTTTTGCCCCAAAATAAGGAAAATTTCTGACTTATTACCCGGAAATAAGTGAAATTTCTGCAATTTTGCCCCAAAATAAGGGAAATTTCTGCCTTTTTGCACCCAAAAAGGGGAATTTCAGCCTTTTTACCTCAAAATAAAAAGAATTTCTGCATTTTTGCTCCAAAATATGGGAAATTTCTGCCTTTTTGCCCCAAAATAAGAAAAATTTCTGCAATTTTGTACCAAAATAAATGAAATTTCTGCCTTTTTGCACTAAAATAAAAAAAATTCTGTTTTTTTTTTTCTGAAATAAGTGAAATTTCTGCAATTTTGCCCCAAAATAAGTGAAATTTCTGCAATTTGGGCCCAAAATAAGTGAAATTACTGAAAATTTTCCCCAAAATAAGTGGAATTTCTGAGTTTTGCCCCAAAATAAGGAGAATTTTTGTCTTTTTTGCCCCCAAATAAGAAAAATTTCTGGCATATTACCCTTAAATAAGTGAAATTTCTGCAATTTTTCCCCAAAATAAGGAAAATTTCTGCTTTTTTGCCCCCAAATAAAGGGAATTTCAGCCTTTTTACCTCAAAATAATGGTTATTTCTGTATTTTTGCCCCAAAATATGGGAAATTTCTGCCTTTTTGCCCCAAAATAAGAAAAATTCTGCTTTTTTCCCCTGAAATAAGTGAAATTTCGACAATTTTGCCCCATAATAAGTGAAATTTCTGCAATTTTGCCCCAAAATAAAAGAAATTTCTGCCTTTTTGCCCCCAAATAAGGGGAATTTCAGCATTTTTACCTCAAAATAAGGGGAATTTCTGCATTTTTGCCACAAAATATTAGGAATTTCTGACTTTTTACTCCAAAAAAGAAAATTTCTGCCTTTTTTTCTGAAATAAGTGAAATTTCTGCAATTTTGCCACAAAGTAAGTGAAATTTCTGCAATTTTGCCCTAAAATAAGAAAAATTTCATGAATTTTGCCCCAAAATAAGTGGAATTTCTGAGTTTTGCCCCAAAATAAAGAGAATTTCTGTCTTTTTGCCCTAACATATAGGGAATTTCTGGCTTTTTGCCCCACAATTAGGAGAATTTATGCAATTTTCCTCCAAAATACGGGGAATTTCTGCTTTTTTGCCCGACAATAAGGGGAATGCATACCTTTTTGCCATAAAAAAGGGAAATTTATTCATTTTTGCTCCAAAATAAAAGGAATTTCTGCCATTTTGCCTCTAAATAAGTGGAATTTCTGAGTTTTGCCCCAAAATAAAAAGAATTTCTGTCTTTTTGCCCCAAAATATAGAGAATTTCTTCCTTTTAGCCCAAAAATTAGGGGAATTTCTGCAATTTTGCTCCAAAATAAGGGGAATTTCTGCCTTTTTGACAGAAAATAATGGGAATGCATACGTTTTTGCAATAAAAAAGGAAAATTTCTTCATTTTTGCTCCAAAATAAGGGGAATTTCTGCCTTTTTGCCTCTAAAGAAGTGGAATTTCTGTCTTTTTCCCCCAAACAAAGGGAATTTCTGTCTTTTTTGCCACAAATTAAGGAAATTTTCTGACTTATTACACTGAAATAAGTGAAATTTATGCAATTTTGCCCCTAAATAAGGTAAATTCTTGCAATTTTGCCCCAAAATAAAAAAAATTTCTGCCTTTTTGGCCCCAAATAAGGGAAATTTCAGCCTTTATACCTCAAAATAAGGAAAATTTCTGCATTTTTGCCACAAAATATTAGGAATTTCTGCATTTTTGCCCCAAAATAAGGAAAATTTCTGCTTTTTTTCCTGAAATAAGTGAAATTTCCGCAATTTTGCCCCTAAATTTGTGAAATTTCTGCAATTTTGCCCAAAAGTAAGGGGAATTTCTGATTTTTGCCTTAAAATAAAGGGAATATCTGCCTTTTGCCCCAAAATTAAGGTAATTTCTGCAATTTTGTTCCAAATACGGGGAATTTCTGCTTTTTTGCCTGAAAATAAGGGGAATGCATAACTTTTTGCCATGAAAAAGCGAAATTTCTTCATTTTTGCTCCAAAATAAGGGGAATTTCTGCCTTTTTGCCTCAAAATAAGTGGAATTTCTGTCTTTTTCCCCCCCAAAATAGGTAATTTCTGTCTTTTTTGCCCCGAAATAAAGAAAATTTCTGACTTATTACCCTTAAATAAGTGAAATTTCTGCAATTTTGCCCTAAAACAAGGGAAATTTCTGCCTTTTTGCCCTGACATATGTGAAATTTCTGCAAATTTACCCCAAAATTAGGTGAATTTCTGCCTTTTTGCTCCAAAATAAGGAGAATTTCTGCATTTTTGCCCCAAAATAAGAAAAAATTTTTGCTTTTTTTCTCTGAAATTACTGAAATTTCTGCAATTTTGCCGTAAAACAAGTGAAATTTCTGAGTTTTGCCCCAAAATAAGGAGAATTTCTGTCTTTTTGCCCCAACATATGGGGAATTTCTGCCAATTTGCCCCAAAATATGGGGAATTTTAGCATTTTACCTCAAAAGAAGGAGAATTTCAGCCTTTTTGCACCAAAATATGGAGAATTTCTGCTTTTTTGCCCAAAAATAAAGGGAATTTCTGTATTTTTGCACCAATATTAGGGGAATTTCTGCAATTTTGCTCCAAAATACGGAGAATTTCTGCTTTTTTGCCCGAAAATAAAGGGAATGTATACCTTTTTGCCATAAAAAAGGGAAATTTCTTTATTTTTGCCCGAAAATAAGGAAATTTTCTGCCTTTTTGACTCAAAATAAGTGCATTTTTGCCTTTTCCCCAAAAATAAACAAAATTTCTGCTTTTTTTCCCCAACATAAGGGAAATTTCTGACATTTTGCCCGAAAATAAAGGGAATTTCAGCCTTTTGGCCCCAAAATATGGGGAATTTCTGCCTTTTTGCCCCAAAATAAGAAAAATTTCTGCAATTTTGTAACAAAATAATAGAAATTTCTGCCTTTTTGCCCCAAAATAATAAAATTTCTGCATTTTTTCTGATATAAGTGAAATTTCTGCAATTTTGACCCAAAATAAGGGAAATTTCTGCAATTTTGCCCAAATGTAAAGGAAATTTCTGCAATTTTGCCCCAAAATAAGGGGAATTTCTGACTTTTTGCCCCCGAAAAAAGGAGATTTTCTGTCTTTTTGCCTAAAAATTATGAGAATTTCAGCAATTTTGCTTCAAAATATAGGGAATTTCTGCTTTTTGGCCCCAAAATAAAGGGAATTTCTGCATTTCCGCCCAATATTTGGGGAATTTCAGCATTTTACCTCTAAATAAGGGGAATTTCTGCATTTTACCTCAAAATAAGAAGAATTTCTGCCTTTTGCCCCAAAATATGGGGAATTTCTGCCTTTTTGTTTCAAAATAAGGAAAATTTCTTCAATTTTGTACCATAATCAAAGAAATTTCTGCTTTTTGCCCCAAAATAAGGGGAATTTCTGACTTTTTACCCTGAAATAAATAAAATTTCTGCAATTTTGCCCGAAAATATGGGAAATTTGTGCCTTTTTGTCCCAAAATGAGGGGAATTTCTGCCTTTTTGCCCGAAAATAAGGGGAATGCATAACTTTTTGCCATGAAAAAGCGAAATTTCTTCATTTTTGCTCCAAAATAAGGGGAATTTCTGCCTTTTTCCTCAAAATAATTGGAATTTCTGTCTTTTTCCCCCCAAAAATAGGTAATTTCTGTCTTTTTTGCCCCGAAATAAAGAAAATTTCTGACTTATTACCCTTAAATAAGTGAAATTTCTGCAATTTTGCCCCAAAATAAGGGAAATTTCTGCCTTTTTGCCCTGACATATGTGAAATTTCTGCAAATTTACCCCAAAATTAGGTGAATTTCTGCCTTTTTGCTCCAAAATAAGGGGAATTTCTGCATTTTTGCCCCAAAATAAGAAAAAAATTTTGCTTTTTTTCTCTGAAATAACTGAAATTTCTGCAATTTTGCCGTAAAACAAGTGAAATTTCTGAGTTTTGCCCCAAAATAAGGAGAATTTCTGTCTTTTTGCCCCAACATATGGGGAATTTCTGCCAATTTGCCCCAAAATATGGGGAATTTTAGCATTTTACCTCAAAAGAAGGGGAATTTCAGCCTTTTTGCACCAAAATATGGAGAATTTCTGCTTTTTTGCCCAAAAATAAAGGGAATTTCTGTATTTTGGCACCAATATTAGGGGAATTTCTGCAATTTTGCTCCAAAATACGGAGAATTTCTGCTTTTTTGCCCGAAAATAAAGGGAATGTATTACTTTTTGCCATAAAAAATGGAAATTTCTTTATTTTTGCCCGAAAATAAGGAAATTTTCCGCCTTTTTGACTCAAAATAAGTGCATTTTTGCCTTTTCCCCAAAAATAAACGAAATTTCTGATTTTTTTCCCCAACATAAGGGAAATTTCTGACTTTTGGCCCGAAAATAAAGGGAATTTCAGCCTTTTGGCCCCAAAATATGGGGAATTTCTGCCTTTTTGCCCCAAAATAAAAAAAAATTCTGCAATTTTGTAACAAAATAATAGAAATTTCTGCCTTTTTGCCCCAAAATAAGAAAATTTCTGCATTTTTTCTGATATAAGTGAAATTTCTGCAATTTTGACCCAAAATAAGGGAAATTTCTGCAATTTTGCCCAAATGTAAAGGAAATTTCTGCAATTTTGCCCCAAAATAAGGGGAATTTCTGAATTTTTGCCCCCAAAAAGAGGAGATTTTCTGTCTTTTTGCCCCAAAATAAGGAGAATTTCTGCTTTTTTGCCTAAAAATTATGAGAATTTCAGCAATTTTGCTTCAAAATACGGGGAATTTCTGCTTTTTGGCCCCAAAATAAAGGGAATTTCTGCATTTCCGCCCAATATTTGGGGAATTTCAGCATTTTACCTCTAAATAAGGGGAATTTCTGCATTTTACCTCAAAATAAGAAGAATTTCTGCCTTTTGCCCCAAAATATGGGGAATTTCTGCCTTTTTGTTTCAAAATAAGGAAAATTTCTTCAATTTTGTACCATAATCAAAAAAATTTCTGCTTTTTGCCCCAAAAAAAGGGGAATTTCTGACTTTTTACCCTGAAATAAATGAAATTTCTGCAATTTTGCTCGAAAATATGGGAAATTTGTGCCTTTTTGTCCCAAAATGAGGGGAATTTCTGCCTTTTGCCCCAAAATATGGGGAATTTTAGGATTTTACCTCAAAATAAGGGGAATTTCAGCCTTTTTGCACCAAAATATGGAGAATTTCTGCTTTTTTGCCCCAAAATAAAGGGAATTTCTGCATTTTTGCAACAATATTAAGGGAATTTCTGCAATTTTGCTCCAAAATACGGGTCATTTCTGCCTTTTTGGCCAAAATTAAGTGGAAATTCTGCCTTTTTGTCCCGAAATAAGTGAAATTTCCTCAATTTTAGCCAAAAATTATGGATTTCATATTTTTGCCCCAAAATAAGGGGAATTTCTGCCATTTTGCCCTGAAATATTTGAAATTTCTGCAATTTTACCCCAAAATAAGGGGAATTTCTGCATTTTTCCCCCAAAATAAAGGCAATTTCAGCCTTATTACCTCAAAATAAGCGAAATTTCTGCCTATTTGCCACAAAATATCAAGAATTTCTGCCTTTTAGCCCAAAATAAGGAAAATTTCTGCAATTTTGCCCCAAAATAAGGGAAATTTCTTTTTTTTCCCGAAAATAAAGGAAATTTCAAACTTTTTACCTGAAAATAAGTGAAATTTCTGTAATTTTGCCCGAAATAAGGGAAATTTCTGCAATTTTGCCCCAAAATAATGTAAATTCCTGCAATTTTGCCCCAAAATAAAGGAAATTTCTGGAATTTTGCCCCAAAGTAAGGGGAATTTCTGATTTTTGCCCCAAAATAAAGGGAATTTCTGCCTTTTGCCCCAAAATTAGGGGAATTTCTGAAATTTTGCTCCAAAATACGGGGAATTTCTGCCTTTTTGGCCGAAATTAAGTGAAAATTCTGCCTTTTTGTCCCGAAATAAGTGAAATTTCCTCAATTTTAGCCAAAAATTATGGATTTCATAATTTTGCCCCAAAATAAGGGGAATTTCTGCCATTTTGCCCTGAAATATTTGAAATTTCTGCAATGTTACCCCAAAATAAGGGGAATTGCTGCCTTTTTGCCCTGAAATATTTGAAATTTCTGCAATTTTACCCCAAAATAAGGGGAATTTCTGCCTTTGTGCCACAAAATATAAAGAATTTCTGCTTTTTTGCCCCAAAATAAGGAAAATTTCAGCAATTTTGCCCCAAAATAAGGGAAATTTCTCTCTTTTTCCCCAAAATAAAGGAAATTTCAGCCTTTTTACCTGAAAATAAGTGAAATTTCTGTAATTTTGCCCGAAATAAGGGAAATTTCTGCAATTTTGCCCCAAAATAATGTAAATTCCTGCAATTTTGCCCCAAAATAAAGGAAATTTCGGGAATTTTGCCCCAAAGTAAGGGGAATTTCTGATTTTTGCCCCAAAATAAAGGGAATTTCTGCCTTTTGCCTCAAAATTAGTGGAATTTCTGCAATTTTGCTCCAAAATACAGGGAATTTCTTCCTTTTTGCCCGAAAATAAGGGGAATGCATACCTTTTTGCCATAAAAAAGAGAAATTTCTTCATTTTTGCTTCAAAATAAGGGGAATTTCTGCTTTTTAGCCTCTAAATAAGTGGAATTTCTGTCTTTTTCCCCCAAAAAGAAGGGAATTTCTGTCTTTTTTGCCCCAAAATAACGAAAATTTCTGACTTATTACCCTGAAATAAGTGAAATTTTTGCAATTTTACCCCAAAATAAGGGAAATTTCTGCCTTTTTGCCCTATAATATGTGAAATTTCTGCAATTTTACCCCAAAATAAGGTGAATTTCTGATTTTGCCCCCAAATAATGGGAATTTCTGCCTTTTTGCCCCAAAATAAGAAAAATTTTTGCTTTTTTTCTCTGAAATAACTGAAATTTCTGCAATTTTGCCCTAAAATAAGTGAAATTTCTGAGTTTTGCCCCAAAATAAGGAGAATTTCTGTCTTTTTGCCCAAACATATAGGGAATTTCTGCCTTTTTGCCCCACAATTATTGGAATTTCTGCAATTTTGCTCCACAATACGGGGAATTTCTGCCTTTTTGCCCGAAAATAAAGAGAATGTACACCTTTTTGCCATAAAAAAGTGAAATTTCTTCATTTTTGCCAGAAAATAAGGAAATTTTCCACCTTTTTGACTCAAAATAAGTGCAATTTCTGCCTTTTCCCAAACAATAAACGAAATTTCTGTATTTTTGCCCAAACATAAGGGGAATTTCTGACTTTTTGCCCGAAAATGAGGGGAATTTCAGCCTTTTAACCTCAAAATAAGGGGTATTTCTGCTTTTTTGCCCCAAAATATGGAGAATTTCTGCCTTTTTGGCATAAAAGAAGAAAAATTTCTGCAATTTTGTACCAAAATAGTAGAAATTTCTGCCTTTTGGCACCAAAATAAGAAAATTTCTTCATTTTTTCTGAAATAAGTGAAATTTTTGCAATTTTTCCCCAAAACAAGGGAAATTTCTGCAATTTTGCCACAATGTAAAGAAAATTTCTGCAATTTTGCCCCAAAATAAGGGGAATTTCTGACTTTTTGCCCCCGAAAAAGGAGATTTTCTGTCTTTCTGCCCCAAAATAATGAGAATTTCTGCCTTTTTGTCTGAAAATTATGAGAATTTCTGCAATTTTGCTTCAAAATACAGGGAATTTCTGCCTTTTAGGCACAAAATAAAGGGAATTTCTGCATTTTCCCCCAATATTTGGGGAATTTCTGCATTTTACCTCTAAATAAGAGGAATTTCTGCATTTTACCTCAAAATAAGAAGAATTTCTGCCTTTTGCCCCAAAATATGGGGAATTTCTGCCTTTTTGTTTCAAAATAAGGAAAATTTCTTCAATTTTGTACCATAATCAAAAAAATTTCTGCTTTTTGCCCCAAAAAAAGGGGAATTTCTGACTTTTTACCCTGAAATAAATGAAATTTCTGCAATTTTGCCTGAAAATATGGGAAATTTGTGCCTTTTTGTCCCAAAATGAGGGGAATTTCTGCCTTTTGCCCCAAAATATGGGGAATTTTAGGATTTTACCTCAAAATAAGGGGAATTTCAGCCTTTTTGCACCAAAATATGGAGAATTTCTGCTTTTTTGCCCCAAAATAAAGGGAATTTCTGCATTTTTGCAACAATATTAAGGGAATTTCTGCAATTTTGCTCCAAAATACGGGTCATTTCTGCCTTTTTGGCCAAAATTAAGTGGAAATTCTGCCTTTTTGTCCCGAAATAAGTGAAATTTCCTCAATTTTAGCCAAAAATTATGGATTTCATATTTTTGCCCCAAAATAAGGGGAATTTCTGCCATTTTGCCCTGAAATATTTGAAATTTCTGCAATTTTACCCCAAAATAAGGGGAATTTCTGCATTTTTCCCCCAAAATAAAGGCAATTTCAGCCTTATTACCTCAAAATAAGCGAAATTTCTGCCTATTTGCCACAAAATATCAAGAATTTCTGCCTTTTAGCCCAAAATAAGGAAAATTTCTGCAATTTTGCCCCAAAATAAGGGAAATTTCTTTTTTTTCCCGAAAATAAAGGAAATTTCAAACTTTTTACCTGAAAATAAGTGAAATTTCTGTAATTTTGCCCGAAATAAGGGAAATTTCTGCAATTTTGCCCCAAAATAATGTAAATTCCTGCAATTTTGCCCCAAAATAAAGGAAATTTCTGGAATTTTGCCCCAAAGTAAGGGGAATTTCTGATTTTTGCCCCAAAATAAAGGGAATTTCTGCCTTTTGCCCCAAAATTAGAGGAATTTCTGAAATTTTGCTCCAAAATACGGGGAATTTCTGCCTTTTTGGCCGAAATTAAGTGAAAATTCTGCCTTTTTGTCCCGAAATAAGTGAAATTTCCTCAATTTTAGCCAAAAATTATGGATTTCATAATTTTGCCCCAAAATAAGGGGAATTTCTGCCATTTTGCCCTGAAATATTTGAAATTTCTGCAATGTTACCCCAAAATAAGGGGAATTGCTGCCTTTTTGCCCTGAAATATTTGAAATTTCTGCAATTTTACCCCAAAATAAGGGGAATTTCTGCCTTTGTGCCACAAAATATAAAGAATTTCTGCTTTTTTGCCCCAAAATAAGGAAAATTTCAGCAATTTTGCCCCAAAATAAGGGAAATTTCTCTCTTTTTCCCCAAAATAAAGGAAATTTCAGCCTTTTTACCTGAAAATAAGTGAAATTTCTGTAATTTTGCCCGAAATAAGGGAAATTTCTGCAATTTTGCCCCAAAATAATGTAAATTCCTGCAATTTTGCCCCAAAATAAAGGAAATTTCGGGAATTTTGCCCCAAAGTAAGGGGAATTTCTGATTTTTGCCCCAAAATAAAGGGAATTTCTGCCTTTTGCCTCAAAATTAGTGGAATTTCTGCAATTTTGCTCCAAAATACAGGGAATTTCTTCCTTTTTGCCCGAAAATAAGGGGAATGCATACCTTTTTGCCATAAAAAAGAGAAATTTCTTCATTTTTGCTTCAAAATAAGGGGAATTTCTGCTTTTTAGCCTCTAAATAAGTGGAATTTCTGTCTTTTTCCCCCAAAAAGAAGGGAATTTCTGTCTTTTTTGCCCCAAAATAACGAAAATTTCTGACTTATTACCCTGAAATGAGTGAAATTTTTGCAATTTTACCCCAAAATAAGGGAAATTTCTGCCTTTTTGCCCTATAATATGTGAAATTTCTGCAATTTTACCCCAAAATAAGGTGAATTTCTGATTTTGCCCCCAAATAATGGGAATTTCTGCCTTTTTGCCCCAAAATAAGAAAAATTTTTGCTTTTTTTCTCTGAAATAACTGAAATTTCTGCAATTTTGCCCTAAAATAAGTGAAATTTCTGAGTTTTGCCCCAAAATAAGGAGAATTTCTGTCTTTTTGCCCAAACATATAGGGAATTTCTGCCTTTTTGCCCCACAATTATTGGAATTTCTGCAATTTTGCTCCACAATACGGGGAATTTCTGCCTTTTTGCCCGAAAATAAGGGGAATGCATACCTTTTTGCCATAAAAAAGAGAAATTTCTTCATTTTTGCTTCAAAATAAGGGGAATTTCTGCTTTTTAGCCTCTAAATAAGTGGAATTTCTGTCTTTTTCCCCCAAAAAGAAGGGAATTTCTGTTATTTTTGCCCCAAAATAACGAAAATTTCTGACTTATTACCCTGAAATAAGTGAAATTTTTGCAATTTTACCCCAAAATAAGGGAAATTTCTGCCTTTTTGCCCTATAATATGTGAAATTTCTGCAATTTTACCCCAAAATAAGGTGAATTTCTGATTTTGCCCCCAAATAATGGGAATTTCTGCCTTTTTGCCCCAAAATAAGAAAAATTTTTGCTTTTTTTCTCTGAAATAACTGAAATTTCTGCAATTTTGCCCTAAAATAAGTGAAATTTCTGAGTTTTGCCCCAAAATAAGGAGAATTTCTGTCTTTTTGCCCAAACATATAGGGAATTTCTGCCTTTTTGCCCCACAATTATTGGAATTTCTGCAATTTTGCTCCACAATACGGGGAATTTCTGCCTTTTTGCCCGAAAATAAAGAGAATGTACACCTTTTTGCCATAAAAAAGTGAAATTTCTTCATTTTTGCCAGAAAATAAGGAAATTTTCCACCTTTTTGACTCAAAATAAGTGCAATTTCTGCCTTTTCCCAAACAATAAACGAAATTTCTGTATTTTTGCCCAAACATAAGGGGAATTTCTGACTTTTTGCCCGAAAATGAGGGGAATTTCAGCCTTTTAACCTCAAAATAAGGGGTATTTCTGCTTTTTTGCCCCAAAATATGGAGAATTTCTGCCTTTTTGGCATAAAAGAAGAAAAATTTCTGCAATTTTGTACCAAAATAGTAGAAATTTCTGCCTTTTGGCACCAAAATAAGAAAATTTCTTCATTTTTTCTGAAATAAGTGAAATTTTTGCAATTTTTCCCCAAAATAAGGGAAATTTCTGCAATTTTGCCCCAATGTAAAGAAAATTTCTGCAATTTTGCCCCAAAATAAGGGGAATTTCTGACTTTTTGCCCCCGAAAAAGGAGATTTTCTGTCTTTCTGCCCCAAAATAATGAGAATTTCTGCCTTTTTGTCTGAAAATTATGAGAATTTCTGCAATTTTGCTTCAAAATACAGGGAATTTCTGCCTTTTAGGCACAAAATAAAGGGAATTTCTGCATTTTCCCCCAATATTTGGGGAATTTCTGCATTTTACCTCTAAATAAGAGGAATTTCTGCATTTTACCTCAAAATAAAAAGAATTTCTGCCTTTTGCCCCAAAATATGGGGAATTTCTGCCTTTTTGTTCTAAAATAAGGAAAATATCTTCAATTTTGTACCATAAAAAAAGAAATTTCTGTTTTTTGCCCCAAAATAAGGGGAATTTCTGACATTTTACCCTGAAATAAATGAAATTTCTGCAATTTTGCCCGAACATTAGGTAAATTTGTGCCTTTTTGCCCCAAAATGAGGGGAATTTCTGCCTTTTGCCCCAAATTATGGGGAATTTTAGGATTTTACCTCAAAATAAAGGAAATTTTAGCCTTTTTGCACCAAAATATGGAGAAATTCTGCCTTTTTGCTCCAAAATAAAGGGAATTTCTGCATTTTTGCACCAATATTAGAAGAATTTCTGCAATTTTACTCCAAAATACGGGTCATTTCTGCCTTTTTGCCCGAAATTAAGTGGAATTTCTGCCTTTTTGTCCCGAAATAAGTGAAATTTCTTCAATTTTAGCAAAAAATTATGGATTTCATCTCTTTGCCCCAAAATAAGGGGAATTTCTGCCATTTTGCCCTGAATATTTGAAATTTCTGCAACTTTACCCCAAAATAAGGGGAATTTCTGCCTTTTGCCCCAAAATTAGGGGAATTTCTGCAATTTTGCTCCAAAATACGGGGAATTTCTGCCTTTTTGCCCGAAAATAAGGGGAATGCATAACTTTTTGCCATAAAAAAGGGAAATTTCTTCATTTTTGCTCCAAAATAAGAGGAATTTCTGCCATTTTGCCTCTAAATAAGTGGAATTTCTGAGTTTTGCCCCAAAATAAAAAGAATTTCTGTCCTTTTGCCCCAAAATATAGAGAATTTCTGCCTTTTTGCCCCAAAATTAGGGGAATTTCTGCAATTTTGCTTCAAAATACGGGGAATTTCTGCCTTTTTGTCCGAAAATAAGGGGAATGCATACCTTTTTGCCATAAAAAAGGAAAATTTTTTCATTTTTGCTCCAAAATAAGTGGAAGTTCTGCCTTTTTGCCTCTAAATAAGTGGAATTTCTGTCTTTTTCCCCCAAAACAAAGGGCATTTCTGTCTTTTTTGCCACAAATTAAGGAAAATTTCTGACTTATTACCCTGAAATAAGTAAAATTTCTGCAATTTTGCCCCAAAATAAAGTAAATTCCTGCAATTTTGCCCCAAAATAAAAAAACTTCTGCCTTTTTGCCCCCAAATAAGTTAAATTTCAGCCTTTATACCTCAAAAAAAGGGAAATTTCTGCATTTTTTTCACAAAATATTAGGAATTTCTGCCTATTTGCCCCAAAATAAAAAAAAAAATTTGCTTTTTTCCCTGAAATAAGTTAAAATTCTGCAATTTTGCCCCTAAATAAGTGAAATTTCTGCAATTTTGCCCAAAAGTAAGGGGAATTTCTGATTTTTGCCCCAAAATAAAGGGAATTTCTGCCTTTTGCTCCAAAATTAGGGGATTTTCTGCAAATTTGTTCCAAATACGGGGAATTTCTGCTTTTGCCCGAAAATAAGGGGAATGCATACCTTTTTGCCATGAAAAAGCGAAATTTCTTCATTTTTGCTCCAAAAAAAGGGGAATTTCTGCCTTTTTGCCTGAAAATAAGTGGAATTTCTGTCTTTTCCCCCCAAAAAAAGGTAATTTCTGTCTTTTTTGCCCCGAAATATAGAAAATTTCTGACTTATTACCCTGAAATAAGTGAAATTTCTGCAATTTTGCCCCAAAATAAGGTAAATTTCTGCCTTTTTGCCCTGAAATATGTGAAATTTCTGCAAATTTACCCCAAAATTAGGTGAATTTCTGCCTTTTTGCCCCAAAATAATGGGAATTTCTGCATTTTTGCCCCAAAATAAGAAAAATTTTTGCTTTTATTCTCTGAAATAACTGAAATTTCTGCAATTTTGCCCTAAAACAAGTGAAATTTCTGAGTTTTGCCCCAAAATAAGGAGAATTTCTGTCTTTTTGCCCAAAAATATGGGAAATTACTGCCTTTTTGCCCCACAATTAGGGGAATTTCTGCAATTGTGCTCCAAAATATGGAGAATTTCTGCCTTTTTGCCCGAAAATAAAGGGAATGTATACCTTTTTGCCATAAAAAAGGGAAATTTCTTCATTTTTGCCCGAAAATAAGGAAATTTTCCGCATTTTTGACTCAAAATAAGTGCAATTTCTGCCTTTTTCCCAAAAATAAACGAAATTTCTGTCTTTTTTTCTCCAACATAAGAGGAATTTCTGACTTTTTGCCCGAAAATAAGGAAATTTGAGCCTTTTTGCCACAAAATATGGGGAATTTCTGCCTTTTGCCCCAAAATAAGACAAATTTCTGCAATTTTGTAACAAAATAATAGAAATTTCTGCCTTTTGCCCCAAAATAATAAAATTTCTGCATTTTTTCTGATATAAGTGAAATTTCTGCAATTTAGACCCAAAATAAGAGAAATTTCTGCAATTTTGCCCAAATGTAAAATAAATTTCTGCAATTTTGCCCCAAAATAAGGGGAATTTCTGACTTTTTGCCCCCGAAAAAAGGAGATTTTCTGTCTTTTTGCCCCAAAATAAGGAGAATTTCTGCCTTTTTGCCTGAAAATTATGAGAATTTCTGCAATTTTGCTTCAAAATACGGGGAATTTCTGCTTTTTAGCCCCAAAATAAAGGGAATTTCTGCATTTCCGCCGAATATTTGGGGAATTTCAGCATTTTACCTTTAAATAAGGGGAATTTCTGCATTTTACCTCAAAATAAGAAGAATTTCTGCCTTTTGCCCCAAAATATGGGGAATTTCTGCCTTTTTGTTTCAAAATAAGGAAAATTTCTTCAATTTTGTACCATAATCAAAGAAATTTCTGCTTTTTGCCCCAAATTAAGGGGAATTTCTGACTGTTTACCCTGAAATAAATGAAATTTCTGCAATTTTGCCCGAAAATAAAGGAAATTTGTGCCTTTTTGCCCCAAAATGAGGGGAATTTCTGCCTTTTGCCCCAAAATATGGGAAATTTTAGCATTTTACCTCAAAATAAGGGGAATTTCAGCCTTTTTGCACCAAAATAAAGGGAATTTCTGCATTTTTGCACCAATATTAAGGGAATTTCTGCAATTTTGCTCCAAAATACGGGTCATTTCTGCCTTTTGCCCGAAATTAAGTGGAATTTCTGCCTTTTTGTCCCGAAATAAGTGAAATTTCCTCCATTTTAGCCAAAAATTATGGATTTCATCTTTTTGCCCCAAAATAAGGGGAATTTCTGCCATTTTGCCCTGAAATATTTGAAATTTCTGCAATTTTACCCCAAAATAAGGGGAATTTCTGCCTTTTTCCCCAAAATTAGGCGAATTTCTACATTTTTACTCCAAAATACGGGGAATTTCTGACTTTTTGCCCGAAAATAAGGGGAATGCATACTTTTTTGCCATAAAAAAGGGAAATTTCTTCATTTTTGCTCCAAAATAAGGGGAATTTCTGCCTTTTTGCCTCTAAATAAGTGGAATTTCTGTCTTTTTCCTCGAAAACAAAGGGAATTTCTGTCTTTTTTGCCCCAAAATAAGGAAAATTTCTGATTTATTACCCTGAAATAAGTGAAATTTCTGCAATTTTGCCCCAAAATAAGGAAAATTTCTGCCTTTTTGCCCTATAATATGTGAAATTTCTGCAATTTTTCCCCAAAATAAGGGGAATTTCTGCCTTTTTGCCCCAAAATAAAAAAAAATTTTGCATTTTTTCTCTGAAATAACTGAAATTTCTGCAATTTTGCCCGAAAATATGGGAAATTTGTGCCTTTTTGTCCCAAAATGAGGGGAATTTCTGCCTTTTGCCCCAAAATATGGGGAATTTTAGGATTTTACCTCAAAATAAGGGGAATTTCAGCCTTTTTGCACCAAAATATGGAGAATTTCTGCTTTTTTGCCCCAAAATAAAGGGAATTTCTGCATTTTTGCAACAATATTAAGGGAATTTCTGCAATTTTGCTCCAAAATACGGGTCATTTCTGCCTTTTTGGCCAAAATTAAGTGGAAATTCTGCCTTTTTGTCCCGAAATAAGTGAAATTTCCTCAATTTTAGCCAAAAATTATGGATTTCATATTTTTGCCCCAAAATAAGGGGAATTTCTGCCATTTTGCCCTGAAATATTTGAAATTTCTGCAATTTTACCCCAAAATAAGGGGAATTTCTGCATTTTTCCCCCAAAATAAAGGCAATTTCAGCCTTATTACCTCAAAATAAGCGAAATTCTGCCTATTTGCCACAAAATATAAAGAATTTCTGCCTTTTAGCCCAAAATAAGGAAAATTTCTGCAATTTTGCCCCAAAATAAGGGAAATTTCTTTTTTTTCCCGAAAATAAAGGAAATTTCAAACTTTTTACCTGAAAATAAGTGAAATTTCTGTAATTTTGCCCGAAATAAGGGAAATTTCTGCAATTTTGCCCCAAAATAATGTAAATTCCTGCAATTTTGCCCCAAAATAAAGGAAATTTCTGGAATTTTGCCCCAAAGTAAGGGGAATTTCTGATTTTTGCCCCAAAATAAAGGGAATTTCTGCCTTTTGCCCCAAAATTAGGGGAATTTCTGAAATTTTGCTCCAAAATACGGGGAATTTCTGCCTTTTTGGCCGAAATTAAGTGAAAATTCTGCCTTTTTGTCCCGAAATAAGTGAAATTTCCTCAATTTTAGCCAAAAATTATGGATTTCATAATTTTGCCCCAAAATAAGGGGAATTTCTGCCATTTTGCCCTGAAATATTTGAAATTTCTGCAATGTTACCCCAAAATAAGGGGAATTGCTGCCTTTTTGCCCTGAAATATTTGAAATTTCTGCAATTTTACCCCAAAATAAGGGGAATTTCTGCCTTTGTGCCACAAAATATAAAGAATTTCTGCTTTTTTGCCCCAAAATAAGGAAAATTTCAGCAATTTTGCCCCAAAATAAGGGAAATTTCTCTCTTTTTCCCCAAAATAAAGGAAATTTCAGCCTTTTTACCTGAAAATAAGTGAAATTTCTGTAATTTTGCCCGAAATAAGGGAAATTTCTGCAATTTTGCCCCAAAATAATGTAAATTCCTGCAATTTTGCCCCAAAATAAAGGAAATTTCGGGAATTTTGCCCCAAAGTAAGGGGAATTTCTGATTTTTGCCCCAAAATAAAGGGAATTTCTGCCTTTTGCCTCAAAATTAGTGGAATTTCTGCAATTTTGCTCCAAAATACAGGGAATTTCTTCCTTTTTGCCCGAAAATAAGGGGAATGCATACCTTTTTGCCATAAAAAAGAGAAATTTCTTCATTTTTGCTTCAAAATAAGGGGAATTTCTGCTTTTTAGCCTCTAAATAAGTGGAATTTCTGTCTTTTTCCCCCAAAAAGAAGGGAATTTCTGTTATTTTTGCCCCAAAATAACGAAAATTTCTGACTTATTACCCTGAAATAAGTGAAATTTTTGCAATTTTACCCCAAAATAAGGGAAATTTCTGCCTTTTTGCCCTATAATATGTGAAATTTCTGCAATTTTACCCCAAAATAAGGTGAATTTCTGATTTTGCCCCCAAATAATGGGAATTTCTGCCTTTTTGCCCCAAAATAAGAAAAATTTTTGCTTTTTTCTCTGAAATAACTGAAATTTCTGCAATTTTGCCCTAAAATAAGTGAAATTTCTGAGTTTTGCCCCAAAATAAGGAGAATTTCTGTCTTTTTGCCCAAACATATAGGGAATTTCTGCCTTTTTGCCCCACAATTATTGGAATTTCTGCAATTTTGCTCCACAATACGGGGAATTTCTGCCTTTTTGCCCGAAAATAAAGAGAATGTACACCTTTTTGCCATAAAAAAGTGAAATTTCTTCATTTTTGCCAGAAAATAAGGAAATTTTCCACCTTTTTGACTCAAAATAAGTGCAATTTCTGCCTTTTCCCAAACAATAAACGAAATTTCTGTATTTTTGCCCAAACATAAGGGGAATTTCTGACTTTTTGCCCGAAAATGAGGGGAATTTCAGCCTTTTAACCTCAAAATAAGGGGTATTTCTGCTTTTTTGCCCCAAAATATGGAGAATTTCTGCCTTTTTGGCATAAAAGAAGAAAAATTTCTGCAATTTTGTACCAAAATAGTAGAAATTTCTGCCTTTTGGCACCAAAATAAGAAAATTTCTTCATTTTTTCTGAAATAAGTGAAATTTTTGCAATTTTTCCCCAAAATAAGGGAAATTTCTGCAATTTTGCCCCAATGTAAAGAAAATTTCTGCAATTTTGCCCCAAAATAAGGGGAATTTCTGACTTTTTGCCCCCGAAAAAGGAGATTTTCTGTCTTTCTGCCCCAAAATAATGAGAATTTCTGCCTTTTTGTCTGAAAATTATGAGAATTTCTGCAATTTTGCTTCAAAATACAGGGAATTTCTGCCTTTTAGGCACAAAATAAAGGGAATTTCTGCATTTTCCCCCAATATTTGGGGAATTTCTGCATTTTACCTCTAAATAAGAGGAATTTCTGCATTTTACCTCAAAATAAGAAGAATTTCTGCCTTTTGCCCCAAAATATGGGGAATTTCTGCCTTTTTGTTTCAAAATAAAGAAAATTTCTTCAATTTTGTACCATAATCAAAAAAATTTCTGCTTTTTGCCCCAAAAAAGGGGAATTTCTGACTTTTTACCCTGAAATAAATGAAATTTCTGCAATTTTGCCCGAAAATATGGGAAATTTGTACCTTTTTGTCCCAAAATGAGGGGAATTTCTGCCTTTTGCCCCAAAATATGGGGAATTTTAGGATTTTACCTCAAAATAAGGGGAATTTCAGCCTTTTTGCACCAAAATATAGAGAATTTCTGCTTTTTTGCCCCAAAATAAAGGGAATTTCTGCATTTTTGCAACAATATTAAGGGAATTTCTGCAATTTTGCTCCAAAATACGGGTCATTTCTGCCTTTTTGGCCAAAATTAAGTGGAAATTCTGCCTTTTTGTCCCGAAATAAGTGAAATTTCCTCAATTTTAGCCAAAAATTATGGATTTCATATTTTTGCCCCAAAATAAGGGGAATTTCTGCCATTTTGCCCTGAAATATTTGAAATTTCTGCAATTTTACCCCAAAATAAGGGGAATTTCTGCATTTTTCCCCCAAAATAAAGGCAATTTCAGCCTTATTACCTCAAAATAAGCGAAATTTCTGCCTATTTGCCACAAAATATCAAGAATTTCTGCCTTTTAGCCCAAAATAAGGAAAATTTCTGCAATTTTGCCCCAAAATAAGGGAAATTTCTTTTTTTTCCCGAAAATAAAGGAAATTTCAAACTTTTTACCTGAAAATAAGTGAAATTTCTGTAATTTTGCCCGAAATAAGGGAAATTTCTGCAATTTTGCCCCAAAATAATGTAAATTCCTGCAATTTTGCCCCAAAATAAAGGAAATTTCTGGAATTTTGCCCCAAAGTAAGGGGAATTTCTGATTTTTGCCCCAAAATAAAGGGAATTTCTGCCTTTTGCCCCAAAATTAGGGGAATTTCTGAAATTTTGCTCCAAAATACGGGGAATTTCTGCCTTTTTGGCCGAAATTATGTGAAAATTCTGCCTTTTTGTCCCGAAATAAGTGAAATTTCCTCAATTTTAGCCAAAAATTATGGATTTCATAATTTTGCCCCAAAATAAGGGGAATTTCTGCCATTTTGCCCTGAAATATTTGAAATTTCTGCAATGTTACCCCAAAATAAGGGGAATTGCTGCCTTTTTGCCCTGAAATATTTGAAATTTCTGCAATTTTACCCCAAAATAAGGGGAATTTCTGCCTTTGTGCCACAAAATATAAAGAATTTCTGCTTTTTTGCCCCAAAATAAGGAAAATTTCAGCAATTTTGCCCCAAAATAAGGGAAATTTCTCTCTTTTTCCCCAAAATAAAGGAAATTTCAGCCTTTTTACCTGAAAATAAGTGAAATTTCTGTAATTTTGCCCGAAATAAGGGAAATTTCTGCAATTTTGCCCCAAAATAATGTAAATTCCTGCAATTTTGCCCCAAAATAAAGGAAATTTCGGGAATTTTGCCCCAAAGTAAGGGGAATTTCTGATTTTTGCCCCAAAATAAAGGGAATTTCTGCCTTTTGCCTCAAAATTAGTGGAATTTCTGCAATTTTGCTCCAAAATACAGGGAATTTCTTCCTTTTTGCCCGAAAATAAGGGGAATGCATACCTTTTTGCCATAAAAAAGAGAAATTTCTTCATTTTTGCTTCAAAATAAGGGGAATTTCTGCTTTTTAGCCTCTAAATAAGTGGAATTTCTGTCTTTTTCCCCCAAAAAGAAGGGAATTTCTGTCTTTTTTGCCCCAAAATAACGAAAATTTCTGACTTATTACCCTGAAATGAGTGAAATTTTTGCAATTTTACCCCAAAATAAGGGAAATTTCTGCCTTTTTGCCCTATAATATGTGAAATTTCTGCAATTTTACCCCAAAATAAGGTGAATTTCTGATTTTGCCCCCAAATAATGGGAATTTCTGCCTTTTTGCCCCAAAATAAGAAAAATTTTTGCTTTTTTTCTCTGAAATAACTGAAATTTCTGCAATTTTGCCCTAAAATAAGTGAAATTTCTGAGTTTTGCCCCAAAATAAGGAGAATTTCTGTCTTTTTGCCCAAACATATAGGGAATTTCTGCCTTTTTGCCCCACAATTATTGGAATTTCTGCAATTTTGCTCCACAATACGGGGAATTTCTGCCTTTTTCCCGAAAATAAGGGGAATGCATACCTTTTTGCCATAAAAAAGAGAAATTTCTTCATTTTTGCTTCAAAATAAGGGGAATTTCTGCTTTTTAGCCTCTAAATAAGTGGAATTTCTGTCTTTTTCCCCCAAAAAGAAGGGAATTTCTGTTATTTTTGCCCCAAAATAACGAAAATTTCTGACTTATTACCCTGAAATAAGTGAAATTTTTGCAATTTTACCCCAAAATAAGGGAAATTTCTGCCTTTTTGCCCTATAATATGTGAAATTTCTGCAATTTTACCCCAAAATAAGGTGAATTTCTGATTTTGCCCCCAAATAATGGGAATTTCTGCCTTTTTGCCCCAAAATAAGAAAAATTTTTGCTTTTTTTCTCTGAAATAACTGAAATTTCTGCAATTTTGCCCTAAAATAAGTGAAATTTCTGAGTTTTGCCCCAAAATAAGGAGAATTTCTGTCTTTTTGCCCAAACATATAGGGAATTTCTGCCTTTTTGCCCCACAATTATTGGAATTTCTGCAATTTTGCTCCACAATACGGGGAATTTCTGCCTTTTTGCCCGAAAATAAAGAGAATGTACACCTTTTTGCCATAAAAAAGTGAAATTTCTTCATTTTTGCCAGAAAATAAGGAAATTTTCCACCTTTTTGACTCAAAATAAGTGCAATTTCTGCCTTTTCCCAAACAATAAACGAAATTTCTGTATTTTTGCCCAAACATAAGGGGAATTTCTGACTTTTTGCCCGAAAATGAGGGGAATTTCAGCCTTTTAACCTCAAAATAAGGGGTATTTCTGCTTTTTTGCCCCAAAATATGGAGAATTTCTGCCTTTTTGGCATAAAAGAAGAAAAATTTCTGCAATTTTGTACCAAAATAGTAGAAATTTCTGCCTTTTGGCACCAAAATAAGAAAATTTCTTCATTTTTTCTGAAATAAGTGAAATTTTTGCAATTTTTCCCCAAAATAAGGGAAATTTCTGCAATTTTGCCCCAATGTAAAGAAAATTTCTGCAATTTTGCCCCAAAATAAGGGGAATTTCTGACTTTTTGCCCCCGAAAAAGGAGATTTTCTGTCTTTCTGCCCCAAAATAATGAGAATTTCTGCCTTTTTGTCTGAAAATTATGAGAATTTCTGCAATTTTGCTTCAAAATACAGGGAATTTCTGCCTTTTAGGCACAAAATAAAGGGAATTTCTGCATTTTCCCCCAATATTTGGGGAATTTCTGCATTTTACCTCTAAATAAGAGGAATTTCTGCATTTTACCTCAAAATAAAAAGAATTTCTGCCTTTTGCCCCAAAATATGGGGAATTTCTGCCTTTTTGTTCTAAAATAAGGAAAATATCTTCAATTTTGTACCATAAAAAAAGAAATTTCTGTTTTTTGCCCCAAAATAAGGGGAATTTCTGACATTTTACCCTGAAATAAATGAAATTTCTGCAATTTTGCCCGAACATTAGGTAAATTTGTGCCTTTTTGCCCCAAAATGAGGGGAATTTCTGCCTTTTGCCCCAAATTATGGGGAATTTTAGGATTTTACCTCAAAATAAAGGAAATTTTAGCCTTTTTGCACCAAAATATGGAGAAATTCTGCCTTTTTGCTCCAAAATAAAGGGAATTTCTGCATTTTTGCACCAATATTAGAAGAATTTCTGCAATTTTACTCCAAAATACGGGTCATTTCTGCCTTTTTGCCCGAAATTAAGTGGAATTTCTGCCTTTTTGTCCCGAAATAAGTGAAATTTCTTCAATTTTAGCAAAAAATTATGGATTTCATCTCTTTGCCCCAAAATAAGGGGAATTTCTGCCATTTTGCCCTGAATATTTGAAATTTCTGCAACTTTACCCCAAAATAAGGGGAATTTCTGCCTTTTGCCCCAAAATTAGGGGAATTTCTGCAATTTTGCTCCAAAATACGGGGAATTTCTGCCTTTTTGCCCGAAAATAAGGGGAATGCATAACTTTTTGCCATAAAAAAGGGAAATTTCTTCATTTTTGCTCCAAAATAAGAGGAATTTCTGCCATTTTGCCTCTAAATAAGTGGAATTTCTGAGTTTTGCCCCAAAATAAAAAGAATTTCTGTCCTTTTGCCCCAAAATATAGAGAATTTCTGCCTTTTTGCCCCAAAATTAGGGGAATTTCTGCAATTTTGCTTCAAAATACGGGGAATTTCTGCCTTTTTGTCCGAAAATAAGGGGAATGCATACCTTTTTGCCATAAAAAAGGAAAATTTTTTCATTTTTGCTCCAAAATAAGTGGAAGTTCTGCCTTTTTGCCTCTAAATAAGTGGAATTTCTGTCTTTTTCCCCCAAAACAAAGGGCATTTCTGTCTTTTTTGCCACAAATTAAGGAAAATTTCTGACTTATTACCCTGAAATAAGTAAAATTTCTGCAATTTTGCCCCAAAATAAAGTAAATTCCTGCAATTTTGCCCCAAAATAAAAAAACTTCTGCCTTTTTGCCCCCAAATAAGTTAAATTTCAGCCTTTATACCTCAAAAAAAGGGAAATTTCTGCATTTTTTCCACAAAATATTAGGAATTTCTGCCTATTTGCCCCAAAATAAAAAAAAAATTTGCTTTTTTCCCTGAAATAAGTTAAAATTCTGCAATTTTGCCCCTAAATAAGTGAAATTTCTGCAATTTTGCCCAAAAGTAAGGGGAATTTCTGATTTTTGCCCCAAAATAAAGGGAATTTCTGCCTTTTGCTCCAAAATTAGGGGATTTTCTGCAAATTTGTTCCAAATACGGGGAATTTCTGCTTTTGCCCGAAAATAAGGGGAATGCATACCTTTTTGCCATGAAAAAGCGAAATTTCTTCATTTTTGCTCCAAAAAAAGGGGAATTTCTGCCTTTTTGCCTGAAAATAAGTGGAATTTCTGTCTTTTCCCCCCAAAAAAAGGTAATTTCTGTCTTTTTTGCCCCGAAATATAGAAAATTTCTGACTTATTACCCTGAAATAAGTGAAATTTCTGCAATTTTGCCCCAAAATAAGGTAAATTTCTGCCTTTTTGCCCTGAAATATGTGAAATTTCTGCAAATTTACCCCAAAATTAGGTGAATTTCTGCCTTTTTGCCCCAAAATAATGGGAATTTCTGCATTTTTGCCCCAAAATAAGAAAAATTTTTGCTTTTATTCTCTGAAATAACTGAAATTTCTGCAATTTTGCCCTAAAACAAGTGAAATTTCTGAGTTTTGCCCCAAAATAAGGAGAATTTCTGTCTTTTTGCCCAAAAATATGGGAAATTACTGCCTTTTTGCCCCACAATTAGGGGAATTTCTGCAATTGTGCTCCAAAATATGGAGAATTTCTGCCTTTTTGCCCGAAAATAAAGGGAATGTATACCTTTTTGCCATAAAAAAGGGAAATTTCTTCATTTTTGCCCGAAAATAAGGAAATTTTCCGCATTTTTGACTCAAAATAAGTGCAATTTCTGCCTTTTTCCCAAAAATAAACGAAATTTCTGTCTTTTTTTCTCCAACATAAGAGGAATTTCTGACTTTTTGCCCGAAAATAAGGGGAATTTGAGCCTTTTTGCCACAAAATATGGGGAATTTCTGCCTTTTGCCCCAAAATAAGACAAATTTCTGCAATTTTGTAACAAAATAATAGAAATTTCTGCCTTTTGCCCCAAAATAATAAAATTTCTGCATTTTTTCTGATATAAGTGAAATTTCTGCAATTTAGACCCAAAATAAGAGAAATTTCTGCAATTTTGCCCAAATGTAAAATAAATTTCTGCAATTTTGCCCCAAAATAAGGGGAATTTCTGACTTTTTGCCCCCGAAAAAAGGAGATTTTCTGTCTTTTTGCCCCAAAATAAGGAGAATTTCTGCCTTTTTGCCTGAAAATTATGAGAATTTCTGCAATTTTGCTTCAAAATACGGGGAATTTCTGCTTTTTAGCCCCAAAATAAAGGGAATTTCTGCATTTCCGCCGAATATTTGGGGAATTTCAGCATTTTACCTTTAAATAAGGGGAATTTCTGCATTTTACCTCAAAATAAGAAGAATTTCTGCCTTTTGCCCCAAAATATGGGGAATTTCTGCCTTTTTGTTTCAAAATAAGGAAAATTTCTTCAATTTTGTACCATAATCAAAGAAATTTCTGCTTTTTGCCCCAAATTAAGGGGAATTTCTGACTGTTTACCCTGAAATAAATGAAATTTCTGCAATTTTGCCCGAAAATAAAGGAAATTTGTGCCTTTTTGCCCCAAAATGAGGGGAATTTCTGCCTTTTGCCCCAAAATATGGGAAATTTTAGCATTTTACCTCAAAATAAGGGGAATTTCAGCCTTTTTGCACCAAAATAAAGGGAATTTCTGCATTTTTGCACCAATATTAAGGGAATTTCTGCAATTTTGCTCCAAAATACGGGTCATTTCTGCCTTTTGCCCGAAATTAAGTGGAATTTCTGCCTTTTTGTCCCGAAATAAGTGAAATTTCCTCCATTTTAGCCAAAAATTATGGATTTCATCTTTTTGCCCCAAAATAAGGGGAATTTCTGCCATTTTGCCCTGAAATATTTGAAATTTCTGCAATTTTACCCCAAAATAAGGGGAATTTCTGCCTTTTTCCCCAAAATTAGGCGAATTTCTACATTTTTACTCCAAAATACGGGGAATTTCTGACTTTTTGCCCGAAAATAAGGGGAATGCATACTTTTTTGCCATAAAAAAGGGAAATTTCTTCATTTTTGCTCCAAAATAAGGGGAATTTCTGCCTTTTTGCCTCTAAATAAGTGGAATTTCTGTCTTTTTCCTCGAAAACAAAGGGAATTTCTGTCTTTTTTGCCCCAAAATAAGGAAAATTTCTGATTTATTACCCTGAAATAAGTGAAATTTCTGCAATTTTGCCCCAAAATAAGGAAAATTTCTGCCTTTTTGCCCTATAATATGTGAAATTTCTGCAATTTTTCCCCAAAATAAGGGGAATTTCTGCCTTTTTGCCCCAAAATAAAAAAAAATTTTGCATTTTTTCTCTGAAATAACTGAAATTTCTGCAATTTTGCCCGAAAATATGGGAAATTTGTGCCTTTTTGTCCCAAAATGAGGGGAATTTCTGCCTTTTGCCCCAAAATATGGGGAATTTTAGGATTTTACCTCAAAATAAGGGGAATTTCAGCCTTTTTGCACCAAAATATGGAGAATTTCTGCTTTTTTGCCCCAAAATAAAGGGAATTTCTGCATTTTTGCAACAATATTAAGGGAATTTCTGCAATTTTGCTCCAAAATACGGGTCATTTCTGCCTTTTTGGCCAAAATTAAGTGGAAATTCTGCCTTTTTGTCCCGAAATAAGTGAAATTTCCTCAATTTTAGCCAAAAATTATGGATTTCATATTTTTGCCCCAAAATAAGGGGAATTTCTGCCATTTTGCCCTGAAATATTTGAAATTTCTGCAATTTTACCCCAAAATAAGGGGAATTTCTGCATTTTTCCCCCAAAATAAAGGCAATTTCAGCCTTATTACCTCAAAATAAGCGAAATTCTGCCTATTTGCCACAAAATATAAAGAATTTCTGCCTTTTAGCCCAAAATAAGGAAAATTTCTGCAATTTTGCCCCAAAATAAGGGAAATTTCTTTTTTTTCCCGAAAATAAAGGAAATTTCAAACTTTTTACCTGAAAATAAGTGAAATTTCTGTAATTTTGCCCGAAATAAGGGAAATTTCTGCAATTTTGCCCCAAAATAATGTAAATTCCTGCAATTTTGCCCCAAAATAAAGGAAATTTCTGGAATTTTGCCCCAAAGTAAGGGGAATTTCTGATTTTTGCCCCAAAATAAAGGGAATTTCTGCCTTTTGCCCCAAAATTAGGGGAATTTCTGAAATTTTGCTCCAAAATACGGGGAATTTCTGCCTTTTTGGCCGAAATTAAGTGAAAATTCTGCCTTTTTGTCCCGAAATAAGTGAAATTTCCTCAATTTTAGCCAAAAATTATGGATTTCATAATTTTGCCCCAAAATAAGGGGAATTTCTGCCATTTTGCCCTGAAATATTTGAAATTTCTGCAATGTTACCCCAAAATAAGGGGAATTGCTGCCTTTTTGCCCTGAAATATTTGAAATTTCTGCAATTTTACCCCAAAATAAGGGGAATTTCTGCCTTTGTGCCACAAAATATAAAGAATTTCTGCTTTTTTGCCCCAAAATAAGGAAAATTTCAGCAATTTTGCCCCAAAATAAGGGAAATTTCTCTCTTTTTCCCCAAAATAAAGGAAATTTCAGCCTTTTTACCTGAAAATAAGTGAAATTTCTGTAATTTTGCCCGAAATAAGGGAAATTTCTGCAATTTTGCCCCAAAATAATGTAAATTCCTGCAATTTTGCCCCAAAATAAAGGAAATTTCGGGAATTTTGCCCCAAAGTAAGGGGAATTTCTGATTTTTGCCCCAAAATAAAGGGAATTTCTGCCTTTTGCCTCAAAATTAGTGGAATTTCTGCAATTTTGCTCCAAAATACAGGGAATTTCTTCCTTTTTGCCCGAAAATAAGGGGAATGCATACCTTTTTGCCATAAAAAAGAGAAATTTCTTCATTTTTGCTTCAAAATAAGGGGAATTTCTGCTTTTTAGCCTCTAAATAAGTGGAATTTCTGTCTTTTTCCCCCAAAAAGAAGGGAATTTCTGTTATTTTTGCCCCAAAATAACGAAAATTTCTGACTTATTACCCTGAAATAAGTGAAATTTTTGCAATTTTACCCCAAAATAAGGGAAATTTCTGCCTTTTTGCCCTATAATATGTGAAATTTCTGCAATTTTACCCCAAAATAAGGTGAATTTCTGATTTTGCCCCCAAATAATGGGAATTTCTGCCTTTTTGCCCCAAAATAAGAAAAATTTTTGCTTTTTTCTCTGAAATAACTGAAATTTCTGCAATTTTGCCCTAAAATAAGTGAAATTTCTGAGTTTTGCCCCAAAATAAGGAGAATTTCTGTCTTTTTGCCCAAACATATAGGGAATTTCTGCCTTTTTGCCCCACAATTATTGGAATTTCTGCAATTTTGCTCCACAATACGGGGAATTTCTGCCTTTTTGCCCGAAAATAAAGAGAATGTACACCTTTTTGCCATAAAAAAGTGAAATTTCTTCATTTTTGCCAGAAAATAAGGAAATTTTCCACCTTTTTGACTCAAAATAAGTGCAATTTCTGCCTTTTCCCAAACAATAAACGAAATTTCTGTATTTTTGCCCAAACATAAGGGGAATTTCTGACTTTTTGCCCGAAAATGAGGGGAATTTCAGCCTTTTAACCTCAAAATAAGGGGTATTTCTGCTTTTTTGCCCCAAAATATGGAGAATTTCTGCCTTTTTGGCATAAAAGAAGAAAAATTTCTGCAATTTTGTACCAAAATAGTAGAAATTTCTGCCTTTTGGCACCAAAATAAGAAAATTTCTTCATTTTTTCTGAAATAAGTGAAATTTTTGCAATTTTTCCCCAAAATAAGGGAAATTTCTGCAATTTTGCCCCAATGTAAAGAAAATTTCTGCAATTTTGCCCCAAAATAAGGGGAATTTCTGACTTTTTGCCCCCGAAAAAGGAGATTTTCTGTCTTTCTGCCCCAAAATAATGAGAATTTCTGCCTTTTTGTCTGAAAATTATGAGAATTTCTGCAATTTTGCTTCAAAATACAGGGAATTTCTGCCTTTTAGGCACAAAATAAAGGGAATTTCTGCATTTTCCCCCAATATTTGGGGAATTTCTGCATTTTACCTCTAAATAAGAGGAATTTCTGCATTTTACCTCAAAATAAGAAGAATTTCTGCCTTTTGCCCCAAAATATGGGGAATTTCTGCCTTTTTGTTTCAAAATAAAGAAAATTTCTTCAATTTTGTACCATAATCAAAAAAATTTCTGCTTTTTGCCCCAAAAAAGGGGAATTTCTGACTTTTTACCCTGAAATAAATGAAATTTCTGCAATTTTGCCCGAAAATATGGGAAATTTGTACCTTTTTGTCCCAAAATGAGGGGAATTTCTGCCTTTTGCCCCAAAATATGGGGAATTTTAGGATTTTACCTCAAAATAAGGGGAATTTCAGCCTTTTTGCACCAAAATATAGA
Source organism: Micromys minutus (assembly GCF_963924665.1). Taxonomy (NCBI): domain Eukaryota; kingdom Metazoa; phylum Chordata; class Mammalia; order Rodentia; family Muridae; genus Micromys; species Micromys minutus. The sequence continues at coordinate 59,872 of NW_027667481.1, forward strand.
GAATTTCTGCTTTTTTGCCCCAAAATAAAGGGAATTTCTGCATTTTTGCAACAATATTAAGGGAATTTCTGCAATTTTGCTCCAAAATACGGGTCATTTCTGCCTTTTTGGCCAAAATTAAGTGGAAATTCTGCCTTTTTGTCCCGAAATAAGTGAAATTTCCTCAATTTTAGCCAAAAATTATGGATTTCATATTTTTGCCCCAAAATAAGGGGAATTTCTGCCATTTTGCCCTGAAATATTTGAAATTTCTGCAATTTTACCCCAAAATAAGGGGAATTTCTGCATTTTTCCCCCAAAATAAAGGCAATTTCAGCCTTATTACCTCAAAATAAGCGAAATTTCTGCCTATTTGCCACAAAATATCAAGAATTTCTGCCTTTTAGCCCAAAATAAGGAAAATTTCTGCAATTTTGCCCCAAAATAAGGGAAATTTCTTTTTTTTCCCGAAAATAAAGGAAATTTCAAACTTTTTACCTGAAAATAAGTGAAATTTCTGTAATTTTGCCCGAAATAAGGGAAATTTCTGCAATTTTGCCCCAAAATAATGTAAATTCCTGCAATTTTGCCCCAAAATAAAGGAAATTTCTGGAATTTTGCCCCAAAGTAAGGGGAATTTCTGATTTTTGCCCCAAAATAAAGGGAATTTCTGCCTTTTGCCCCAAAATTAGGGGAATTTCTGAAATTTTGCTCCAAAATACGGGGAATTTCTGCCTTTTTGGCCGAAATTATGTGAAAATTCTGCCTTTTTGTCCCGAAATAAGTGAAATTTCCTCAATTTTAGCCAAAAATTATGGATTTCATAATTTTGCCCCAAAATAAGGGGAATTTCTGCCATTTTGCCCTGAAATATTTGAAATTTCTGCAATGTTACCCCAAAATAAGGGGAATTGCTGCCTTTTTGCCCTGAAATATTTGAAATTTCTGCAATTTTACCCCAAAATAAGGGGAATTTCTGCCTTTGTGCCACAAAATATAAAGAATTTCTGCTTTTTTGCCCCAAAATAAGGAAAATTTCAGCAATTTTGCCCCAAAATAAGGGAAATTTCTCTCTTTTTCCCCAAAATAAAGGAAATTTCAGCCTTTTTACCTGAAAATAAGTGAAATTTCTGTAATTTTGCCCGAAATAAGGGAAATTTCTGCAATTTTGCCCCAAAATAATGTAAATTCCTGCAATTTTGCCCCAAAATAAAGGAAATTTCGGGAATTTTGCCCCAAAGTAAGGGGAATTTCTGATTTTTGCCCCAAAATAAAGGGAATTTCTGCCTTTTGCCTCAAAATTAGTGGAATTTCTGCAATTTTGCTCCAAAATACAGGGAATTTCTTCCTTTTTGCCCGAAAATAAGGGGAATGCATACCTTTTTGCCATAAAAAAGAGAAATTTCTTCATTTTTGCTTCAAAATAAGGGGAATTTCTGCTTTTTAGCCTCTAAATAAGTGGAATTTCTGTCTTTTTCCCCCAAAAAGAAGGGAATTTCTGTCTTTTTTGCCCCAAAATAACGAAAATTTCTGACTTATTACCCTGAAATGAGTGAAATTTTTGCAATTTTACCCCAAAATAAGGGAAATTTCTGCCTTTTTGCCCTATAATATGTGAAATTTCTGCAATTTTACCCCAAAATAAGGTGAATTTCTGATTTTGCCCCCAAATAATGGGAATTTCTGCCTTTTTGCCCCAAAATAAGAAAAATTTTTGCTTTTTTTCTCTGAAATAACTGAAATTTCTGCAATTTTGCCCTAAAATAAGTGAAATTTCTGAGTTTTGCCCCAAAATAAGGAGAATTTCTGTCTTTTTGCCCAAACATATAGGGAATTTCTGCCTTTTTGCCCCACAATTATTGGAATTTCTGCAATTTTGCTCCACAATACGGGGAATTTCTGCCTTTTTCCCGAAAATAAGGGGAATGCATACCTTTTTGCCATAAAAAAGAGAAATTTCTTCATTTTTGCTTCAAAATAAGGGGAATTTCTGCTTTTTAGCCTCTAAATAAGTGGAATTTCTGTCTTTTTCCCCCAAAAAGAAGGGAATTTCTGTTATTTTTGCCCCAAAATAACGAAAATTTCTGACTTATTACCCTGAAATAAGTGAAATTTTTGCAATTTTACCCCAAAATAAGGGAAATTTCTGCCTTTTTGCCCTATAATATGTGAAATTTCTGCAATTTTACCCCAAAATAAGGTGAATTTCTGATTTTGCCCCCAAATAATGGGAATTTCTGCCTTTTTGCCCCAAAATAAGAAAAATTTTTGCTTTTTTTCTCTGAAATAACTGAAATTTCTGCAATTTTGCCCTAAAATAAGTGAAATTTCTGAGTTTTGCCCCAAAATAAGGAGAATTTCTGTCTTTTTGCCCAAACATATAGGGAATTTCTGCCTTTTTGCCCCACAATTATTGGAATTTCTGCAATTTTGCTCCACAATACGGGGAATTTCTGCCTTTTTGCCCGAAAATAAAGAGAATGTACACCTTTTTGCCATAAAAAAGTGAAATTTCTTCATTTTTGCCAGAAAATAAGGAAATTTTCCACCTTTTTGACTCAAAATAAGTGCAATTTCTGCCTTTTCCCAAACAATAAACGAAATTTCTGTATTTTTGCCCAAACATAAGGGGAATTTCTGACTTTTTGCCCGAAAATGAGGGGAATTTCAGCCTTTTAACCTCAAAATAAGGGGTATTTCTGCTTTTTTGCCCCAAAATATGGAGAATTTCTGCCTTTTTGGCATAAAAGAAGAAAAATTTCTGCAATTTTGTACCAAAATAGTAGAAATTTCTGCCTTTTGGCACCAAAATAAGAAAATTTCTTCATTTTTTCTGAAATAAGTGAAATTTTTGCAATTTTTCCCCAAAATAAGGGAAATTTCTGCAATTTTGCCCCAATGTAAAGAAAATTTCTGCAATTTTGCCCCAAAATAAGGGGAATTTCTGACTTTTTGCCCCCGAAAAAGGAGATTTTCTGTCTTTCTGCCCCAAAATAATGAGAATTTCTGCCTTTTTGTCTGAAAATTATGAGAATTTCTGCAATTTTGCTTCAAAATACAGGGAATTTCTGCCTTTTAGGCACAAAATAAAGGGAATTTCTGCATTTTCCCCCAATATTTGGGGAATTTCTGCATTTTACCTCTAAATAAGAGGAATTTCTGCATTTTACCTCAAAATAAAAAGAATTTCTGCCTTTTGCCCCAAAATATGGGGAATTTCTGCCTTTTTGTTCTAAAATAAGGAAAATATCTTCAATTTTGTACCATAAAAAAAGAAATTTCTGTTTTTTGCCCCAAAATAAGGGGAATTTCTGACATTTTACCCTGAAATAAATGAAATTTCTGCAATTTTGCCCGAACATTAGGTAAATTTGTGCCTTTTTGCCCCAAAATGAGGGGAATTTCTGCCTTTTGCCCCAAATTATGGGGAATTTTAGGATTTTACCTCAAAATAAAGGAAATTTTAGCCTTTTTGCACCAAAATATGGAGAAATTCTGCCTTTTTGCTCCAAAATAAAGGGAATTTCTGCATTTTTGCACCAATATTAGAAGAATTTCTGCAATTTTACTCCAAAATACGGGTCATTTCTGCCTTTTTGCCCGAAATTAAGTGGAATTTCTGCCTTTTTGTCCCGAAATAAGTGAAATTTCTTCAATTTTAGCAAAAAATTATGGATTTCATCTCTTTGCCCCAAAATAAGGGGAATTTCTGCCATTTTGCCCTGAATATTTGAAATTTCTGCAACTTTACCCCAAAATAAGGGGAATTTCTGCCTTTTGCCCCAAAATTAGGGGAATTTCTGCAATTTTGCTCCAAAATACGGGGAATTTCTGCCTTTTTGCCCGAAAATAAGGGGAATGCATAACTTTTTGCCATAAAAAAGGGAAATTTCTTCATTTTTGCTCCAAAATAAGAGGAATTTCTGCCATTTTGCCTCTAAATAAGTGGAATTTCTGAGTTTTGCCCCAAAATAAAAAGAATTTCTGTCCTTTTGCCCCAAAATATAGAGAATTTCTGCCTTTTTGCCCCAAAATTAGGGGAATTTCTGCAATTTTGCTTCAAAATACGGGGAATTTCTGCCTTTTTGTCCGAAAATAAGGGGAATGCATACCTTTTTGCCATAAAAAAGGAAAATTTTTTCATTTTTGCTCCAAAATAAGTGGAAGTTCTGCCTTTTTGCCTCTAAATAAGTGGAATTTCTGTCTTTTTCCCCCAAAACAAAGGGCATTTCTGTCTTTTTTGCCACAAATTAAGGAAAATTTCTGACTTATTACCCTGAAATAAGTAAAATTTCTGCAATTTTGCCCCAAAATAAAGTAAATTCCTGCAATTTTGCCCCAAAATAAAAAAACTTCTGCCTTTTTGCCCCCAAATAAGTTAAATTTCAGCCTTTATACCTCAAAAAAAGGGAAATTTCTGCATTTTTTCCACAAAATATTAGGAATTTCTGCCTATTTGCCCCAAAATAAAAAAAAAATTTGCTTTTTTCCCTGAAATAAGTTAAAATTCTGCAATTTTGCCCCTAAATAAGTGAAATTTCTGCAATTTTGCCCAAAAGTAAGGGGAATTTCTGATTTTTGCCCCAAAATAAAGGGAATTTCTGCCTTTTGCTCCAAAATTAGGGGATTTTCTGCAAATTTGTTCCAAATACGGGGAATTTCTGCTTTTGCCCGAAAATAAGGGGAATGCATACCTTTTTGCCATGAAAAAGCGAAATTTCTTCATTTTTGCTCCAAAAAAAGGGGAATTTCTGCCTTTTTGCCTGAAAATAAGTGGAATTTCTGTCTTTTCCCCCCAAAAAAAGGTAATTTCTGTCTTTTTTGCCCCGAAATATAGAAAATTTCTGACTTATTACCCTGAAATAAGTGAAATTTCTGCAATTTTGCCCCAAAATAAGGTAAATTTCTGCCTTTTTGCCCTGAAATATGTGAAATTTCTGCAAATTTACCCCAAAATTAGGTGAATTTCTGCCTTTTTGCCCCAAAATAATGGGAATTTCTGCATTTTTGCCCCAAAATAAGAAAAATTTTTGCTTTTATTCTCTGAAATAACTGAAATTTCTGCAATTTTGCCCTAAAACAAGTGAAATTTCTGAGTTTTGCCCCAAAATAAGGAGAATTTCTGTCTTTTTGCCCAAAAATATGGGAAATTACTGCCTTTTTGCCCCACAATTAGGGGAATTTCTGCAATTGTGCTCCAAAATATGGAGAATTTCTGCCTTTTTGCCCGAAAATAAAGGGAATGTATACCTTTTTGCCATAAAAAAGGGAAATTTCTTCATTTTTGCCCGAAAATAAGGAAATTTTCCGCATTTTTGACTCAAAATAAGTGCAATTTCTGCCTTTTTCCCAAAAATAAACGAAATTTCTGTCTTTTTTTCTCCAACATAAGAGGAATTTCTGACTTTTTGCCCGAAAATAAGGGGAATTTGAGCCTTTTTGCCACAAAATATGGGGAATTTCTGCCTTTTGCCCCAAAATAAGACAAATTTCTGCAATTTTGTAACAAAATAATAGAAATTTCTGCCTTTTGCCCCAAAATAATAAAATTTCTGCATTTTTTCTGATATAAGTGAAATTTCTGCAATTTAGACCCAAAATAAGAGAAATTTCTGCAATTTTGCCCAAATGTAAAATAAATTTCTGCAATTTTGCCCCAAAATAAGGGGAATTTCTGACTTTTTGCCCCCGAAAAAAGGAGATTTTCTGTCTTTTTGCCCCAAAATAAGGAGAATTTCTGCCTTTTTGCCTGAAAATTATGAGAATTTCTGCAATTTTGCTTCAAAATACGGGGAATTTCTGCTTTTTAGCCCCAAAATAAAGGGAATTTCTGCATTTCCGCCGAATATTTGGGGAATTTCAGCATTTTACCTTTAAATAAGGGGAATTTCTGCATTTTACCTCAAAATAAGAAGAATTTCTGCCTTTTGCCCCAAAATATGGGGAATTTCTGCCTTTTTGTTCCAAAATAAGGAAAATTTCTTCAATTTTGTACCATAATAAAAGAAATTTCTGCTTTTTGCCCCAAAATAAGGGGAATTTCTGACTTTTTACCCTTAAATAAATAAAATTTCTGCAATTTTGCCCGAAAATATGGGAAATTTGTGCCTTTTTGCCCAAAAATGAGGGGAATTTCTGCCTTTTGCCCAAAAATATGGGGAATTTCAGCATTTTCCCTCAAAATAAGGGGAATTTCAGCCTTTTTGCACCAAAATATGAAGAATTTCTGCCTTTTTGCCCCAAAATAAAGGGAATTTCTGCATTTTTGCACCAATATTAGGGGAATTTCTGCAATTTTGCTCCCAAATACAGGTCATTTCTGCCTTTTTGCCCGAAATTAAGTGGAATTTCTGCCTTTTTGTCTCGAAATAAGTGTAATTTCTTCAATTTTAACCAAAAATTATGGATTTCATCTTTTTGCCCCAAAATAAGGGGAATTTCTGCCATTTTGCCTGAAATATTTGAAATTTCTGCAATTTTACCCCAAAATAAGGGGAATTTCTGCCTTTTGCCCCAAAATTAGGGGAATTTCTGCAATTTTGCTCCAAAATACAGGGAATTTCTGCCTTTTGCCCGAAAATAAAGAGAATGCATACCTTTTTGCCATAAAAAAGGGAAATTTCTTCATTTTTGCTCCAAAATAAGAGGAATTTCTGCCATTTTTCCTCTAAATAAGTGGAATTTCTGAGTTTTGCCCCCAAATAAAAAAAATTTCTGTATTTTTACCTTAACATATAGAGAATTTCTGCCTTTTTGCCCCACATTTAGGGGATTTTCTGAAATTTTGCTCCAAAATACGGGGAATTTCTGCCCTTTTCCCCGAAAATAAAGGGAATGCATACCTTTTTGCCATAAAAAAGGGAAATTTCTTCATTTTTGCTCCAAAATGAGGGGAATTTCTGCCTTTTTTCCTCTAAATAAGTGGAATTTCTGACTTTTTCCCCAAAAACAAAGAGAATTTCTGTCTTTTTTGCCATAAAATAAGGAAAATTTTTGACTTATTACCCTGAAATAAGTGAAATTTCTGCAATTTTGCCCCAAAATAAAGTAAATTCCTGCTATTTTGCCCCAAAATAAAAAAAAATTCTGCTTTTTGCCCCCAAATACGGGAAATTTCAGCCTTTTTACCTCAAAATAAGGGGAATTTCAGCATTTTTGCCACAAAATATTAGGAATTTGTGCCTTTTTGCCCCAAAATAAAGAAAATTTCTGCCTTTTTTCCCTGAAATAAGTGAAAATTCTGCAATTTTGCCCATAAATAAGATAAATTTCTGCAATTTTGCCCCAAAATAAAGGAAATTTCTGGAATTTTGCCCGAAAGTAAGGGGAATTTCTGATTTTTGCCCCAAAATAAAGAGAATTTCTGCCTTTTGCCCTAAAATTAGGGGAATTTCTGCAATTTTGCTCCAAAATACGGTGAATTTTTGCCTTTTTTGCCTGAAAATAAGGGGAATGCATACCTTTTTGCTATAAAAAAAGGGAAAATTCTTAATTTTTGCTCCAATATAAAGGGAATTTCTGCCTTTTTGCATCTAAATAAATGGAATTTCTGTATTTTTCCCCCCAAAAAAAGGTAATTTCTGTATTTTTGCCCCAAAATAAAGAAAATTTCTGACTTATTACCCTAAAATAAGTGAAATTTCTGCAATTTTGACCCAAAATAAGGGAAATTTCTGTCTTTTTGCCGTGAAATTTCTGCAATTTTACCCCAAAATATGGTGAATTTCTGCCTTTTTGCCCCAAAATAATGGGAATTTCTGCCTTTTTGCCCCAAAATAAGAAAAATTTTTGCTTTTTTTCTCTGAAATAACTGAAATTTCTGCAATTTTGCCCTAAAATAAGTGAAATTTCTGAGTTTTGCCCCAAAATAAGGAGAATTTCTGTCTTTTTGCCCCAACATATAGGGAATTTCTGCCTATTTGCCCCACAATTAAGGGAATTTCTGCAATTTTGCTTCAAAATACGGGGAATTTCTGCCTTTTTGCCCGAAAATAAAGGGAATGTATACCTTTTTGCCATAAAAAAGGGAAATTTCTTTATTTTTGCCCAAAAATAAGGAAATTTTCCGCCTTTTTGACACAAAATAAGTGCAATTTCTGCCTTTACCCCAAAAATAAACGAAATTTCTGTCTTTTGGCCCACACATAAGGGGAATATCTGAATTTTTTCCTGAAAATACGGGGAATTTCAGCCTTTTTGCCAAAAAAAGGGAAATTTCGTCATTTTTGCTCAAAAATAAGGGGAATTTCTGACTTTTTTCCTCTAAATAAGTGGAATTTCTGTTTTTTTCCCTCTCAAAAAAGGTAATTTCTGTATTTTTGCCCCAAAATAAAGAAAATTTCTGACTTATTACCCTGAAATAAGTGAAATTTCTGCAATTTTGCCCCAAAATAAGGGAAATTTCTGTCTTTTTGCCCTGAAATATATGAAATTCCTCAATTTTACCCCAAAATAAGGTGAATTTCTGCCTTTTTGCCCCAAAATAAGGTGAATTTCCTCCTTTTGGCCCCAAAATAATGGGAATTTCTGCCTTTTTGACCAAAAATAAGAAAAATTTTTGCTTTTTTTCTCTGAAATAAGTGAAATTTCTGCAATTTTGCACTAAAATAAGGGAAATTTTTGCAATTTTTTCACATAATAAGAAAAATTTCTGCAATTTTGCCCCAAAATAAGGGGAATTTCTTCCTTTTTGCACCAAAACAAAGGAAATTTCAGCCTTTTTACCTGAAAATAAGTGAAATTTCTGCAATTTTGCCCCAAATAAGGGAAATTTCTACAATTTTGCCCCAAAATAAGGTAAATTCCTGCAATTTTGCCCCAAAATAAAGGAAATTTCTGGAATTTTGCCCCAAAATAATGGGAATTTCTGATTTTTGCCCCAAAATAAAGGGAATTTCTGCCTTTTGCCTAAATAAAGGGGAATTTCTGCATTTTTGCTCCAATATAAAAGGAATTTCTGCCTTTTTGCCCGAAAATAATGGGAAAGCATACCTTTTTGCCATAAAAAGTGAAATTTCTTCATTTTTGCTCCAAAATAAAGGGAATTTCTTCCTTTTTGCCTCTATATAAGTGGAATTTCTGTATTTTTACTTCAAAACAAAGGGAATTTCTGTCTTTTTTGCCTCAAAATAAGGTAAATTTCTGACTCATTACCCTGAAATAAGTGAAATTTCTGAAATTTCGCCCCAAAATAAGGGAAATTTCTGCAATTTTGCCCCAATGTAAAGAAAATTTCTGCAATTTTGCTTCAAAATAAGGGGAATTTCTGACTGTTTGCTCCCGAAAAAGAAGATTTTCTGTCTTTTTGCCCCAAAATAAGGAGAATTTCTGCCTTTTTGCCCGAAAATTGAGAGAATTTCTGCAATTTTGCTTCAAAATATGGGGAATTTCTGCTTTTTATCCCGAAAGTAAGGGGAATGTACACCTTTTGCCACAAACAAGGGAAATTTCTTCATTTTTGCCCCAAAATTAGAGCAATTTCTGCCTTTTTACCTCAAAATAAGTGAAATCTCTGGCATTTTACCCAAAAATAAACGGAATTTCTGTCATTTTGCCCCAAAATAAAAGGAATTTTTGAATTATGCCCTGAAATATGTGAAATTTCTGCAATTTTGCCCCAAAATAAAAGAAATTTCTGCATTTTTGCCACAAAATAAGGGGAATTTCTGTCTCTTTGCCCCAAAATAAGGGAAATTTCTGCCTTTTTGCCCCCAAATAAGGGGAATTTCAGCATTTTTACTCAAAATAAGGGGAATTTCTGCATTTTTGCCCCAAAATAAGAAAAATTTCTGCCTTTTTTTTAAATAATTGAAATTTCTGCAAATTTGCAACAAATTAAGTGAAATTTCTGCAATTTGGCCCCAAAATAAGGGAAATTTCTGGAATTTTGCCCCAAAATATGGGGAATTTCTGAATTTTGCCCCAAAATAAGGAGAATTTCTGTGTTTTTGCCCCAACATATAGGGAATTTCTGACTTTTTGCCCCACAATTAGGGGAATTTCTGCAATTTTGCTCCAAAATACAGGGAATTTCTGCCTTTTTGCCTGAAAATAAGGGGAATGCATAACCTTTTTCCATAAACGAGGAAAATTTCTTCATTTTTGCTCCAGAATGAGAAGAATTTCTGCTTTTTTGCCTCTAAATAAGTGGAATTTCTGTCTTTTTCCCCCAAAACAAAGAAAATTTCTGTATTTTTTTGCCCCAAAATAAGGGAAATTTCTGACTTATTACCTTGAAATAAGTGAAATTTCTGCAATTTTGCCCCAAAATAAGGGAAATTTCTGCCTTTTTGCTCTGAAATATGTGAAATGTCTGCAATTTTACCCCAAAATAAGGTGAATTTTTGCCTTTTTGCCCCAAAATAATGGGAATTTCTTCCTTTTTGCCCCAAAATAAGAAAAATTTTTACTTTTTTCTCTGAAATAAGTGAAATTGCTGCAATTTTGCCCTAAAATAAGGAAAATTGCTGCAATTTTTCCCAATAATAATAAAAATTTCTGCAATTTTGCCCCAAAATAAGGGGAATTTCTCCCTTTTGGCCCCAAAATAAAGAAAATTTCAGCCTTTTTACCTGAAAATAAGTGAAATTTCTGCAATTTTGCCCCAAATAAGAAAAAATTCTGCAATTGTGCCCCAAAATAAGGTAAATTCCTTCAATTTTGCCTCAAAATAAAAGAAATTTCTTGAATTTTGCCCCAAAATAAGGGGAATTTATGATTCTTGCCCCAAAATATAGGGAATTTCTGCCTTTTGCCCCAAATTTAGGGGAATTTCTGCAATTTTGCTCCAAAATACGGGAAATTTCTGCCTTTTTGCCCGAAAATAATGGGAATGCATACCTTTTTGCCATAAAAAGGGAAATTTCTTCATTTTTGCTCCAAAATAAGGGGAATTTCTGCCTTCTTGCCTCTAAATAAGTGGAATTTCTTCTTTTTGCCCCAAAACAAAGGGAATTTCTGGTTTTTTTGCCCCAAATTAAAGAGAATTTCTGACTTATTACCCTGTAATAAGTGAAATTTCTGCAATTTTGCCCCAAAATAAGGGATATTTCTGCCTTTTTGCCCCAAATTAACAAAATTCCTTTTTTTCCCTGAAATAAGTGAAATTTCTGCAATTTTGCCTAAAATAAGTGAAATTTCTGAAATTTTGCCCCAGAATAAGGGAAATTTCTGGAATTTTGCCCCAAAATAAGTGGAATTTCTGAGTTTTGCCCCAAAATAAGGAGAATTTCTGTCTTTTGCCCCAACATATAGGGAATTTCTGCATTTTTGCCCCACAATTAGGGGAATTTTTGCAATATTGCTCTAAAATACGGGGAATTTCTGCCTTTTTGCCCGAAAATAAGAAGAATGCATACCTTTTTGCCTTAAAAAAGGGAAATTTCTTCATTTTTGCTTCAAAATAAGGGGAATTTCTGCTTTTTTGCCTCTAAATAAGTGGAATTTCTGTCTTTTTTCCCCAAAACAAAGGGATTTTCTGTCTTTTTTGCCCCAAAGTAAAAAAAAATTCTGACTTATTACTCTGAAATAAGTGAAGTTTCTGCAATTTTGCCCCAAAATAAGGGAAATTTTTTCCTTTTTGCTCACAAATAAGGGGAATTTCACCCTTTTTACCTCAAAATAAGGGGAATTTCTGCATTTTTGCCACAAAATATTAGGAATTTCTGCCTTTTTTCCCTGAAGTAAGTGAAATTTCTGCAATTTTTCCCAAAAATAAGTGGAATTTCTGAGTTTTGACCCAAAATAATGAGAATTTCTGTGTTTTTGCCCCAACATATAGGGAATTTCTGCCTTTTTGCACCACAATTAGGGGAATTTCTGCAATTCTGCTCCAAAATACGGGGAATTTCTGCCTTTTTGCACGAAAATAAGGGGAATGCATAACTTTTTGCCATAAAAAAGGGAAATTTCTTCATTTTTTGCTCCAAAATAAGGGGAATTTCTGCCTTTTTGCTTCTCAATAAGTGGAATTTCTGTCTTTTTCCCCCAAAACAAAGGGAATTTCTGGTTTTTTTGGCCCAAAATAAGGGGAATCTCTGACTTATTACCCAGAAATAAGTGAAATTTCTGCAATTTTGCCTCAAATTAGGGAAATTTCTACCTTTTTGCCCTGAAATATGTGAAAGTTCTGCAATTTTACCTAAAAATAAGGTGAATTTCTCCTTTTTTGCCCCAAAAAAATGGGAATTTCTGCCTTTTTGCCCCAAAATAGAGGAAATTTCAGCCTTTTTACCCGAAAATAAGTGAAATTTCTACCAATTTTGCCCCAAATAAGAAAAATTTCTGCAATTGTGCCCCAAAATAAGGTAAATTCCTTCAACCTTGCCTCAAAATAAAAGAAATTTCTTGAATTTTGCCCCAAAATAAGGGGAATTTATGATTTTTGCCCCGAAATAAAGGGAATTTCTGCCTTTTGCCCCAAATTTAGAGGAATTTCTGCAATTTTGCTCCAAAATACGGGGAATCTGCCTTTTTGCCCGAAAATAATGGGAATACATACCTTTTTGCCATAAAAAAGGAAATTTCTTCATTTTTGCTCCAAAATAAGGGGAATTTTTGCCTTCTTGCCTCTAAATAAGTGGAATTTCTTCTTCTTGCCCCCCAAAAAAGGGAATTTCTGTCTTTTTTGCCCCAAAGTAAGGAGATTTTCTGATTTATTCCATGTAATAAGTGAAATTTCTGCAATTTTGCCCCAAAATAAGGGATATTTCTGCCTTTTTGCCCCCAAATAAGGGGAATTTTAGCCTTTTTACCTCAAAATAAGGGGAATTTCTGCCTTTTTGCACCAAAATAACAAAATTCCTTTTTTTCCCTGAAATAAGTGAAATTTGTGAAATTTTGCCCAAAATAAGTGAAATTTCTGCAATTTTGCCCCAGAATTAGTGAAATTTCTGGAATTTTGCCCCAAAATAAGTGGAATTTCTGAGTTTTGCCCCAAAATAAGGAGAATTTCTGTCTTTTGCCCCAACATATAGGGAATTTCTGCATTTTTGCCCCACAATTAAGGGAATTTTTGCAATTTTGCTCCAAAATACGAGGAATTTCTGCCTTTTTGCCCGAAAATAAGAAGAATGCATACCCTTTTGCCTTAAAAAAGGGAAATTTCTTCATTTTTGCTTAAAATAAGGGGAATTTCTGCTTTTTTGCCTCTAAATAATTGGAATTTCTGTCTTTTTTCCCCAAAACAAAGGGATTTTCTTTTTTGCCCCAAAATAAGAAAAAATTTTGACTTATTACTCTGAAATAAGTGAAGTTTCTGCAATTTTGCCCCAAAATAAGGGAAATTTTTGCCTTTTTGCCCAAAAATAAGGGAAATTTCACCCTTTTTACCTCAAAATAAGGGGAATTTCTGCATTTTTGCCACAAAATATTAGGAATTTCTGCCTTTTTTCCCTGAAATAAGTGAAATTTCTGCAATTTTGCCCCAAAATAAGTGGAATTTCTAAGTTTTGCCCCAAAATAAAGAGAATTTCTGTGTTTTTGCCCCAACATATAGGGAATTTCTGCCTTTTTGCACCACAATTAGGGGAATTTCTGCAATTTTGCTCCAAAATACAAGGAATTTCTGCCTTTTTGCAAAAAAAAAAGGGGAATGCATAAATTTTGCCTTAAAAAAGGGAAATTTCTTCATTTTTGCTCCAAAATAAGGGGAATTTCTGCTTTTTTGCCTCTAAATAAGTGGAATTTCTGTTTTTCCTCTAAAACAGAGGGATTTTCTGTCTTTTTTGCCCCAAAATCAAGAAATTTTCTGACTTATTACCCTGAAATAATTGAAATTTCTGCCATTTTGCCCCAAAATAAGGGAAATTTCTGCCTTTTTCCCCGCAAATTAGGGGAATTTCAGCCTTTTCACCTCAAAATAAGGGGAATTTCTGCATTTTTGCCACAAAGTATTAGGAATTTCTGCCTTTTTGCTCCAAAATAAGGAAAATTTCTGCCTTTTTTCCCTGAAATAAGTGAAATTTCTGCAATTTTGCCCTAAAATAAGTGAAATTTCTGCAATTTTGTCCCAAAATAAGGGGAATTTCTGGAATTTTGCCCCAAAATAAGTGGAATTTCTGAGTTTTGCCCCAAAATAAGGGGAATTTCTGTTATTTTGCCCCAACATATAGAGAATATCTGCATTTTGGCCCCACAATTAGGGGAATTTCTGCAATTTTGCTCCAAAATACGGGGAATTTCTGCCTTTATGCCCGTAAATAAGGGGAATGCATAACTTTATGCCATAAAAAAGGGAAATTTCTTCATTTTTGCTCCAGAATAAGGGTAATTTTTGCCCTTTTGCCTCTAAATAAGTGGAATTTCTGTCTTTTTCCCTCCAAAAAAGGGATTTTCTTCCTTTTTTGCCCCAAAATGAACAAAATTTATGACTTATTACCCTGAAATAAGTGAAATTTCTGCAATTTTGCCCCAAGATAAGGGAAATTTCTGACTTTTTGCCGCCAAATAAGGGGAATTTCAGCCTTTTTACCTCAAAATAATGGGAATTTCTGCATTTTTGCCACAAAATATTAGGAATTTTTGCTTTTTGCCCCAAAATAAAAAAAAATTTCTGCCTTTTTTCCCTGAAATAAGTGAAATTTCTGCATTTTTACCCCAAAATAAGTGAAATTTCTGCAATTTTGCCCCAAAATAAGGGAAATTTCTGGAATTTTACCCCAAAATAAGTGGACTTTATGAGTTTTGCCCCAAAATAAAGAGAATTTCTGTCTTTTTGCCCCAACATATAGGGAATTTCTGTCTTTTTGCCCCACAACTAGGGGAATTTCTGCAATTTTGCTCCAAAATACGGGGAATTTCTGATTTTTGCCCGAAAAAAAGGGGAATGCATAACTTTTTGCCATAAAAAAGGGAAATTTCTTTATTTTTGCTCCAAAATAAGGGAAATTTCTGCCTATTTGCCTCTAAATAAGTGGAATTTCTGTATTTTTCCCTCAAAACAAAGGGAATTTCTGTTTTTTTTGCCTCAATATAAGTGGAATTTCTGACTTATTTCCCTGAAATAAGTGAAATTTCTGCAATTTTGCCACAAAATAAGGGAAATTTCTGACTTTTTGCCCAGAAATATGTGAAATTTCTGCAATTTTACCCCAAAATAAGGTGAATTTCTGCCTTTTTGCCCCAAAATAATGGGAATTTCTGCCTTTTTGCCCCAAAATAAAAAAAATTCTTGCTTTTTTTCTCTGAAATAAGTGAAATTTCTGCAATTTTGCCCTAAAATAAGAAAAATTTCTGCAATTTTTCCCAATAATAAAGGAAATTTCTGCAATTTTGCCCCAAAATACAGGGAATTTCTTCCTTTTTGCCCCAAAATAAAGGAAATTTCAGCCTTTTTACCTAAAAATAAGTGAAATTTCTGCAATTTTGCCCCAAATAAAAAAATTTCTGCAATTTTGCCCCAAAATAAGGTAAATTCCTGGAATTTTGCCCCAAAATAAAGGAAATTTCTTGAATTTTGCCCCAAAATAAGGGGTATTTCTGATTTTTGCCCCAAATAAAGGGAATTTCTGCCTTTTGCCCCAAATTTAGGGGAATTTCTGCAATTTTGCTCCAAAATACGGGGAATTTCTGCCTTTTTGCCCGAAAATAATGGGAATGCATACCTTTTTGCCATAAAAAGGGAAATTTCTTCATTGTTGCTTTAAAATAAGGGAAATTACTGCCTTTTTGCCTCTAAATATGTGGAATTTATGTCTTTTTCCCCAAAAACAAAGGGAATATCTGTCTTTTTTGCCACAAATTAAGGGGAATTTTTGACTTATTACCCTGAAATAAGTGAAATTGCTGCAATTTTGCCCCAAAATAAGGGATATTTCTGCCTTTTTGCCCCCAAATAAGGGGTATTTGAGCCTTTTTACCTCAAAATAAGGGGAATTTCTCCCTTTTTGCCCCAAATAACAATATTTTTTTCCCCTTAAATAAGTAAAATTTCTGCAATTTTGCCCAAAATAAGTGAAATTTCTCCAATTTTGCCCCAGAATAAAGGAAATTTCTGGAATTTTGCCCCAAAATAAGTGGAATTTCTGAGTTTTGCCCCAAAATAAAGAAAATTTCTGTCTTTTTGCCCCAACATATAGGGAATTTCTGCATTATTGCCCCACAATTAGGGGAATTTTTGCAATTTTGCTCCAAAATATGGGGAATTTCTGCCTTTTTGCAAGATAATGAGAAGAATGTGTACCTTTTTGCCTTAAAAAAGGGAAATTTCTTCATTTTTGCTTCAAAATAAGGGGAATTTCTGCTTTTTTGCCTCTAAATAAGTGGAATTTCTGTTTTTTTCCCCTAAAAAAGGGATTTTCTGTCTTTTTTGCCCCAAAATAAGAAAAATTTCTGACTTATTACCCTGAAATAAGTGAAATTTCTGCAATTTTACCCCAAAATAAGGGAAATTTTTTCCTTTTTGCCCACAAATAAGGGGAATTTCACCCTTTTTACCTCAAAATAAGGGGAATTTCTGCATTTTTGCAACAAAATATTAGGAATTTCTGCATTTATGCCCCAAAATAAGGAAAATTTCTGCCTTTTTTCCCTGAAGTAAGTGAAATTCCTGCAATTTTGCCCCAAAATAAAGGAAATTTCTGGAATTTTGCCCCACAATATGGGGAATTTCTGATTTTTGCCCCAAATAAAGGGAATTTCTGCCTTTTGCCCCAAATTTAGGGCAATTTCTGCAATTTTGCTCCAAAATACCGGGAATTTCTGCATTTTTGCCCGAAAAAAAATGGGAATGCATACCTTTTTGCCATAAAAAGGGAAATTTCTTCATTGTTGCTTTAAAATAAGGGAAATTTCTGACTTTTTGCCGCCAAATAAGGGGAATTTCAGCCTTTTTACCTCAAAATAAGGGGAATTTCTGCATTTTTGCCACAAAATATTAGAAATTTTTGCTTTTTGCCCCAAAATAAAGAAAATTTCTGCCCTTTTTCCCTGAAATAAGTTAAATTTCTGAAATTTTGCCCCAAAATAAGTGAAATTTTTGCAATTTTGCCCCAAAATAAGGGAAATTTCTGGAATTTTACTCAAAATAAGTGGAATTTATGAGTTTTGCCCCAAAATAAGGAGAATTTCTGTCTTTTTGCCCCAACATATAGGGAATTTCTGTCTTTTTGCCCCACAACTAGGGGAATTTCTGCAATTTTGCTCCAAAATACAGGGAATTTCTGCCTTTTTGCCCGAAAAAAAGGGGAATATATAACTTTTTGCGATAAAAAAGGGAAATTTCTTTATTTTTGCTCCAAAATAAGGGAAATTTCTGCCTATTTGCCTCTAAATAAGTGGAATTTCTGTCTTTTTCCCTCAAAACAAAGGGAATTTCTGTCTTTTTTGCCTCAATATAAGTGGAATTTCTGACTTATTTCCCTGAAATAAGTGAAATTTCTGCAATTTTGCCCCAAAATAAGGGAAATTTCTGACTTTTTGTCCAGAAATATGTGAAATTTCGGCAATTTTTCCCCAAAATAAGGTGAATTTCTGCCCTTTTGCCCCAAAATAATGGGAATTTCTGCCTTTTTGCCCCAAAATAAGAAAAATTTTTGCTTTTTTTCTCTGAAATAAGTGAAATTTCTGCAATTTTGCCCTAAAATAAGAAAAATTTCTGCAATTTTTCCCAATAATAAAGGAAATTTCTGCAATTTTGCCCCAAAATACAGGGAATTTCTTCCTTTTTGCCCCAAAATAAAGGAAATTTCAGCCTTTTTACCTAAAAATAAGTGAAATTTCTGCAATTTTGCCCCAAATAAGAAAAATTTCTGCAATTTTGCCCCAAAATAAGGTAAATTCCTGCAATTTTGCCCCAAAATAAAGGAAATTTCTTGAATTTTGCCCCAAAATAAGGGGTATTTCTGATTTTTGCCCCAAATAAAGGGAATTTCTGCCTTTTGCCCCAAATTTAGGGGAATTTCTGCAATTTTGTTTCAAAATACAAGGAATTTCTGCCTATTTGCCCGAAAATAATGGCAATGCATACCTTTTTGCCATAAAAAGGGAAATTTCTTCATTGTTGCTTTAAAATAAGGGAAATTTCTGCCTTTTTGCCTCTAAATAAGTGGAATTTATGTCTTTTTCCCCAAAAACAAAGGGAATATCTGTCTTTTTTGCCCCAAATTAAGGGGAATTTCTGACTTATTACCCTGAAATATGTGAAATTTCTGCAATTTTGCCCCAAAATAAGGGATATTTCTGCCTTTTTGCCCCCAAATAAGGGGAATTTCAGCCTTTTTACCTCAAAATAAGGGGAATTTCTCCCTTTTTGCCCCAAAATAACAAAATTTCTTTTTTTCCCCTGATATAAGTGAAATTTCTGCAATTTTGCCCAAAATAAGTGAAATTTCTCCAATTTTGCCCCAGAATAAAGGAAATTTCTGGAATTTTGCCCCAAAATATGTGGAATTTCTGAGTTTTGCCCCAAAATAAAGAGAATTTCTGTCTTTTTGTCCCAACATATAGGGAATTTCTGCATTTTTGCCCCACAATTAGGGGAATTTTTGCAATTTTGCTCCAAAATACGGGGAATTTCTGACTTTTTGCAAGATAATGAGAAGAATGCATACCTTTTTGCCTTAAAAAAGGGAAATTTCTTCATTTTTGCTTCAAAATAAGGGGAATTTCTGCTTTTTTGCCTCTAAATATGTGGAATTTCGGTCTTTTTCCCCCAAAACAAAGGGATTTTCTGTCTTTTTTACCTCAAAATAAAAAAAATTTCTGACTTATTACCCTGAAATAAGTAAAATTTCTGCAATTTTGCCCCAAAATAAGGGAAATTTTTGCCTTTTTGCCCACAAATAAGGGGAATTTCACCCTTTTTACCTCAAAATAAGGGGAATTTCTGCATTTTTGCCACAAAATATTAGGAATTTCTGCATTTATGCCCCAAAATAAGGAAAATTTCTGCCTTTTTTCCCTGAAGTAAGTGAAATTTCTGCAATTTTGCCCCAAAATAAGTGGAATTTCTGAGTTTTTCTCCAAAATAAGGAGAATTTCTGTCTTTTTACCCCAACATATAGGGAATTTCTGCCTTTTTGCACCACAATTAGGGGAATTTCTGCAATTTTGCTCCAAAATACAGGGAATTTCTGCAATTTTGCTCCAAAATACGGGGAATTTCTGCCATTTTGCCTGAAAATAAGTGGAATGCATAACTTTTTTCCATAAAAAAGGGAAATTTCTTCATTTATGCTCCAAAATAAGGGGAATTTCTGACTTTTTGCTTCTCAGTAAGTGGAATGTCTGTTTTTTCCCCCAAAACAAAGAGAATTTCTGTCTTTTTTGCTCCAAAATAATGGGAATTTCTGACTTATTACCATGAAATAAGTGAAATTTCTGCAATTTTGCCCCGAAATAAGGGAAATTTCTGCCTTTTTGTCCTGAAATATGTGAAATTTCTGCAATTTTACCTCAAAATAAAGTGAATTTCTGCTTTTTTGCCCCAAAATAATGGGAATTTCTGCCTTTTTGCCCCAAAATAAGAAAAACTTTTGCTTTTTTTCTCTGAAATAAGTAAAATTTCTGCAATTTTGCCCTAAAATAAGGGAAATTTTTGCAATTCTTTTACATAATAAGAAAAATTTCTGCAATTTTGCCCCAAAATAAGGGGAATTTCTTCCTTTTTGCCCCAAAACAAAGGAAATTTCAGCCTTTTTACCTGAAAATAAGTGAAATTTCTGCAATTTTGCCCCAAATAAGGGAAATTTCTGCAATTTTGCCCCAAAATAAGGTAAATTCCTGCAATTTTGCCCCAAAATAAAGGCAATTTCTGGAATTTTGCCCCAAAATAATGGGAGTTTCTGATTTTTGCCCCAAAATAAACGGAATTTCTGCCTTTTGCCGAAAAATAAGGGGAATTTCTGCATTTTTGCTCCAAAATACGGGGAATTTCTGCCTTTTTGCCCGAAAATAATGGGAATGCATACCTTTTGCCATAAAAAGTGAAATTTCTTCATTTTTGCTCCGAAATAAAGGGAATTTCTTCCTTTTTGCCTCTATATAAGTGGAATTTCTGTCTTTTTCCCCCAAAACAAAGGGAGTTTCTGTCTATTTTGCCTCAAAATAAGGGGAATTTCTGACTTATTACCCTGAAATAAGTGAAATTTCTGCAATTTCGCCCCAAAATAAGGGAAATGTCTGCAATTTTGCCACAATGTAAAGGAAATTTCTGCAATTTTGCCTCAAAATAAGGGGAATATCTGACTGTTTGCTCCCGAAAAAGGAGATTTTCTGTCTTTTTGCCCCAAAATAAGGAGAATTTCTGCATTTTTGCCCGCAAATTGAGAGAATTTCTGCAATTTTGCTTCAAAATACAAGGAATTTCTGCTTTTTATCCTGAAAGTAAGGGGAATGTATAACTTTTGCCACAAAAAAGGGAAATTTCTTCATTTTTGCCCCAAAATTTGAGCAATTTCTGCCTTTTTACCTCAAAATAAGTGAAATTTCTGCCTTTTTACCCAAAAATAAACGGAATTTCTGTCATTTTGCCCCAAAATATAAGAAATTTTTAAATTATGCCCTGAAATATGTGAAATTTCTGCAATTTTGCCACAAAATAATGGGAATTTCTGTCTCTTTGCCCCAAAATAAGGGAAATTTCTGCCTTTTTGCCCCCAAATAAGGGGAATTTCAGCATTTTTAACTCAAAATAAGGGGAATTTCTGCATTTTTGCCCCAAAATAAGAAAAATTTCTGCATTTTTTCCTTAAAATAAGTGAAATTTCTGCAATTTTGCTGCAAAATAAGTGAAATTTCTGCAATTTTGCCCCAAAATAAGAGAAAATTTCTAGAATTTTGCCCCAAAATAAAAGGAATTTCTGAGTTTTGCCCCAAAATAAGGAGAATTTCTGTCTTTTTGCCCCAACATATAGGGAATTTCTGCCTTTTTGCCCCACAATTAGGGGAGTTTCTGCAATTTTGCTCCAAAATACAGGGAATTTCTGCCTTTTTGCCCGAAAATAAGGGGAATGCATAACCTTTTGCCATAAACGAGGAAAATTTCTTCATTTTTGCTCCAAAATAAGAAGAATTTCTGCTTTTTTGCCTCTAAATAAGTGGAATTTCTGTCTTTTTCCCCCCCAAAAAAAGGGAATTTCTGTATTTTGCCCCAAAATAAGGGGAATTTCTGACTTATTACCCTGAAATAAGTGAAATTTCTGCAATTTTGCCCCAAAATAAGGGAAATTTCTGCCTTTTTGCCCTGAAATATGTGAAATTTCTGCAATTTTACCCCAAAATAAAGTGAATTTCTGCCTTTTTGCCCCAAAATAATGGGAATTTCTGCCTTTTTGCCTCAAAAAGAGAAAAATTTTTGCTTTTTTTCTCTGAAATAAGTGAAATTTCTGCAATTTTGCCCTAAAATAAGGGAAATTTTTGCAATTTTTTTACATAATAAGAAAAATTTCTGCAATTTTGCCCCAAAATAAGGGGAATTTGTTCCTTTTTGCCCCAAAACAAAAAAAATTTCAGCCTTTTTACCTGAAAATAAGTGAAATTTCTGCAATTTTGCCCCAAATAAGGGAAATTTCTGCAATTTTGCTCCAAAATAATGTAAATTCCTGCAATTTTGCCCCAAAATAAAGGAAATTTCTGGAATTTTGCCCCAAAATAATGGGAGTTTCTGATTTTTGCCCCAAAATAAACGGAATTTCTGCCTTTTGCCAAAAAATAAGGGGAATTTCTGCATTTTTTGCTCCAAAATACGGGGAATTTCTGCCTTTTTGCCCGAAAATAATGGGAATGCATACCTTTTGCCATAAAAAGTGAAATTTCTTCATTTTTGCTCCCAAATAAAGGGAATTTCTTCCTCTTTGCCTCTATATAAGTGGAATTTCTGTCTTTTTCCCCCAAAACAAAGGGAGTTTCTGTCTTTTTTGCCTCAAAATAAGGGGAATTTCTGACTTATTACCCTGAAATAAGTGAAATTTCTGCAATTTCGCCCCAAAATAAGGGAAATGTCTGCAATTTTGCCACAATGTAAAGGAAATTTCTGCAATTTTGCCTCAAAATAAGGGGAATATCTGACTGTTTGCTCCCGAAAAAGGAGATTTTCTGTCTTTTTGCCCCAAAATAAGGAGAATTTCTGCATTTTTGCCCGCAAATTGAGAGAATTTCTGCAATTTTGCTTCAAAATACGGGGAATTTCTGCTTTTTATCCCGAAAGTAAGGGGAATGTATAACTTTTGCCACAAAAAAGGGAAATTTCTTCATTTTTGCCCCAAAATTAGAGCAATTTCTGCCTTTTTACCTCAAAATAAGTGAAATTTCTGACTTTTTACCCAAAAATAAACGGAATTTCTGTCATTTTGCCCCAAAATATAAGAAATTTTTTAATTATGCCCTGAAATATGTGAAATTTCTGCAATTTTGCCACAAAATAAGGGGAATTTCTGTCTCTTTGCCCCAAAATAAGGGAAATTTCTGCCTTTTTGCCCCCAAATAAGGGGAATTTCAGCATTTTTAACTCAAAATAAGGGGAATTTCTGCATTTTTGCCCCAAAATAAGAAAAATTTCTGCATTTTTTCCTTAAAATAAGTGAAATTTCTGGAATTTTGCCGCAAAATAAGTGAAATTTCTGCAATTTTGCCCCAAAATAAGGAAAATTTCTAGAATTTTGCCCCAAAATAAAAGGAATTTCTGAGTTTTGCCCCAAAATAAGGAGAATTTCTGTCTTTTTGCCCCAACATATAGGGAATTTCTGCCTTTTTGCCCCACAATTAGGGGAATTTCTGCAATTTTGCTCCAAAATACAGGGAATTTCTGCCTTTTTGCCCGAAAATAAGGGGAATGCATAACCTTTTGCCATAAACGAGGAAAATTTCTTCATTTTTGCTCCAAAATAAGAAGAATTTCTGCTTTTTTGCCTTTAAATAAGTGGAATTTCTGTCTTTTTCCCCCCAAAAAAAGGGAATTTCTGTATTTTGCCCCAAAATAAGGGGAATTTCTGACTTATTACCCTGAAATAAGTAAAATTTCTGCAATTTTGCCCCAAAATAAGGGAAATTTCTGCCTTTTTGCCCTGAAATATGTGAAATTTCTGCAATTTTACCCCAAAATAAAGTGAATTTCTGCCTTTTTGCCCCAAAATAATGGGAATTTCTGCCTTTTTGCCTCAAAAAGAGAAAAATTTTTGCTTTTTTTCTCTGAAATAAGTGAAATTGCTGCAATTTTGCCCTAAAATAAAAAAAATTTCTGCAATTTTTCCCAATAATAAGGGAAATTTCTGAAATTTTACCCCAAAATAAGGGGAATTTCTCCCTTTTGGCTCCAAAATAAAGGAAATTTCAGCCTTTTAACCTGAAAATAAGTGAAATATCTGCAATTTTGCCCCAAATAAGAAAAATTTCTTCAATTTTGCCCCAAAATAAGGTAAATTCCTGCAATTTTGTGCCAAAATAAAGGAAATTTCTTGAATTTTGCCCCAAAATAAGGGGAATTTATGATTTTTGCCCCAAAATAAAGAAAATTTCTTCCTTTTGCCCCAAATTTAGTGGAATTTCTGCAATTTTGCTCCAAAATACGGGGAATCTGCCTTTTTGCCCGAAAATAATGGGAATGCATACCTTTTTGCCATAAAAAGGGAAATTTCTTCATTTTTGCTCCAAAATAAGGGGAATTTCTGCCTTCTTGCCTCTAAATAATTGGAATTTCTTCTTTTTCCCCCAAAACAAAGAGAATTTCTGTCTTTTTTGCCACAAATTAAGGGAAATTTCTGACTTATTACCCTGTAATAAGTGAAATTTCTGCAATTTTGCCTCAAAATAAGGGATATTTCTGCCTTTTTGCCCCCAAATAAGGGGAATTTCAGCCTTTTTACCTCAAAATAAGGGGAATTATTGCCTTTTTGCCCCAAAATAACAAAATTCCTTTTTTTCCTGAAATAAGTGAAATTTCTGCAATTTTGCCCAAAATAAGTGAAATTTTTGCAATTTTGCCCCAGAATAAGGGAAATTTCTGGAATTTTGCCCCAAAATAAGTGGAATTTCTGAGTTTTGCCCCAAAATAAAGAGAATTTCTGTCTTTTGCCCCAACATATAGGGAATTTCTGCATTTTTGCCCGACAATTAGGGGAATTTTTGCAATTTTGCTCCAAAATACGGGGAATTTTTGCCTTTTTGCCCGAAAATAAGAAGAATGCATAACTTTTTTCCTTAAAAAAGGGAAATTTCTTCATTTTTTCTTCAAAATAAGGGGAATTTCTGCTTTTTTGCCTCTAAATAAGTGGAATTTCTGTTTTTTTTCCCCAAAACAAAGGGATTTTCTTTTTTGCCCCAAAATAAGAAAAATTTCTGACTTATTACTCTGAAATAAGTTAAGGTTCTGCAATTTTGCCCCAAAATAAGGGAAATTTTTGCCTTTTTGCCCACAAATAAGAGGAATTTCACCCTTTTTACCTCAAAATAAGGGGAATTTCTGCATTTTTGCCACAAAATATTAGGAATTTCTGCCTTTTTTCCCTGAAATAAGTGAAATTTCTGCAATTTTGCCCCAAAATAAGTGGAATTTCTGAGTTTTGCCCCAAAATAAGGAGAATTTCTGTGTTTTTGCCCCAACATATAGGGAATTTCTGCCTTTTTGCACCACAATTAGGGGAATTTCTGCAATTTTGCTCCAAAATACGGGGAATTTCTGCCTTTTTGCACGAAAATAAGGGGAATGCATAACTTTTTGCCTTAAAGAAGGGAAATTTCTTCATTTTTGCTCCAAAATAAGTGGAATTTCTGCTTTTTTGCCTCTAAATAAGTGGAATTTCTGTTTTTTTCTCTAAAACAAAGGGAATTTCTGTCTTTTTGCCTCAAAATCAAGAAATTTTCTGACTTATTACCCTGAAATAATTGAAATTTCTGCAATTTTGCCCCAAAATAAGGGAAATTTCTGCCTTTTTTCCCGCAAATTAGGGGAATTTCAGCCTTTTCACCTCAAAATAAGGGGAATTTCTGCATTTTTGCCACAAAGTATTAGGAATTTCTGCCTTTTTGCTCCAAAATAAGGAAAATTTCTGCCTTTTTTCCCTGAAATAAGTGAAATTTCTGCAATTTTGCCCTAAAATAAGTGAAATTTCTGCAATTTTGTCCCAAAATAAGGGGAATTTCTGGAATTTTGCCCCGAAATAAGTGGAATTTCTGAGTTTTGCCCCAAAATAAGGGGAATTTCTGTCTTTTTGCCCCAACATATAGAGAATATCTGCATTTTTGCCCCACAATTAGGGGAATTTCTGCAATTTTGCTCCAAAATACGGGGAATTTCTGATTTTTGCCCGAAAAAAAGGGGAATGCATAACTTTTTGCCATAAAAAAGGAAAATTTCTTTATTTTTGCTCCAAAATAAGGGAAATTTCTGCCTATTTGCCTCTAAATAAGTGGAATTTCTGTCTTTTTCCCTCAAAACAAAGGGAATTTCTGTTTTTTTGCCTCAATATAAGTGGAATTTCTGACTTATTTCCCTGAAATAAGTGAAATTTCTGCAATTTTGCCCCAAAATAAGGGAAATTTCTGACTTTTTGCCCAGAATTATGTGAAATTTCTGCAATTTTACCCCAAAATAAGGTGAATATCTGCCTTTTTGCCCCAAAATAATGGGAATTTCTGCCTTTTTGCCCCAAAATAAAAAAAATTCTTGCTTTTTTTCTCTGAAATAAGTGAAATTTCTGCAATTTTGCCCTAAAAAAGAAAAATTTCTGCAATTTTTCCCAATAATAAATGAAATTTCTGCAATTTTGCCCCAAAATACAGGGAATTTCTTCTTTTTTGCCCCAAAATAAAGGAAATTTCAGCCTTTTTACCTAAAAATAAGTGAAATATCTGCAATTTTACCCCAAATAAGAAAAATTTCTGCAATTTTGCCCCAAAATAAGGTAAATTCCTGCAATTTTGCCCCAAAATAAAGGAAATTTCTTGAATTTTGCCCCAAAATAAGGGGTATTTCTGATTTTTGCTCCAAATAAAGGGAATTTCTGCCTTTTGCCCCAAATTTAGGGGAATTTCTGCAATTTTGCTCCAAAATACGGGGAATTTCTGCCTTTTTGCCCGAAAATAAAGGGAATGCGTACCTTTTTGCCATAAAAAGGAAAATTTCTTCATTGTTGCTTTAAAATAAGGGAAATTTCTGCCGTTTTGCCTCTAAATAAGTGGAATTTCTGTCTTTTTCCCCAAAAACAAAGGGAATATCTGTCTTTTTTGCCACAAATAAATGGGAATTTCTGACTTATTACCCTGAAATAAGTGAAATTGCTGCAATTTTGCCCCAAAATAAGGGATATTTCTGCCTTTTTGCCCCCAAATAAGAGGTATTTCAGCCTTTTTACCTCAAAATAAGGGGAATTTCTCCCTTTTTGCCCCAAATAACAAAATTTCTTTTTTTCCCCTGAAATAAGTAAAATTTCTGCAATTTTGCCCAAAATAAGTGAAATTTCTCCAATTTTGCCCCAGAATAAAGGAAATTTCTGGAATTTTGCCCCAAAATAAGTGGAATTTCTGAGTTTTGCCCCAAAATAAAGAAAATTTCTGTCTTTTTGCCCCAACATATAGGGAATTTCTGCATTTTTGCCCCACAATTAGGGGAATTTTTGCAATTTTGCTCCAAAATATGGGGAATTTCTGCCTTTTTGCAAGATAATGAGAAGAATGCATACCTTTTTGCCTTAAAAAAGGGAAATTTCTTCATTTTTGCTTCAAAATAAGGGGAATTTCTGCTTTTTTGCCTCTAAATAAATGGAATTTCTGTCTTTTTCCCCCAAAACAAAGGGATTTTCTGTCTTATTTGCCCCAAAATAAAAAAAATTTCTGACTTATTACCCTGAAATAAGTGAAATTTCTGCAATTTTGCCCCAAAATAAGGGAAATTTTTGCCTTTTTGCCCACAAATAAGGGGAATTTCACCCTTTTTACCTCAAAATAAGGGGAATTTCTGCATTTTTGCAACAAAATATTAGGAATTTCTGCATTTATGCCCCAAAATAAGGAAAATTTCTGCCTTTTTTCCCTGAAGTAAGTGAAATTCCTGCAATTTTGCCCCAAAATAAAGGAAATTTCTGGAATTTTGCCCCACAATAAGGGGAATTTCTGATTTTTGCCCCAAATAAAGGGAATTTCTGCCTTTTGCCCCAAATTTAGGGCAATTTCTGCAATTTTGCTCCAAAATACCGGGAATTTCTGCATTTTTGCCGGAAAATAATGGGAATGCATAACTTTTTGCCATAAAAAGGGAAATTTCTTCATTGTTGCTTTAAAATAAGGGAAATTTCTGACATTTTGCTCCCAAATAAGGGGAATTTTAGCCTTTTTACCTCAAAATAAGGGGAATTTCTGCATTTTTGCCACAAAATATTAGAAATTTTTGCTTTTTGCCCCAAAATAAAGAAAATTTCTGCCTTTTTTCCCTGAAATAAGTTAAATTTCTGAAATTTTGCCCCAAAATAAGTGAAATTTCTGCAATTTTGCCCCAAAATAAGGGAAATTTCTGGAATTTTACTCCAAAATAAGTGGAATTTATGAGTTTTGCCCCAAAATAAGGAGAATTTCTGTCTTTTTGCACCAACATATAGGGAATTTCTGTCTTTTTGCCCCACAACTAGGGGAATTTCTGCAATTTTGCTCCAAAATACAGAGAATTTCTGCCTTTTTGCCCGGAAAAAAGGGCAATGCATAACTTTTTGCGATAAAAAAGGGAAATTTCTTCATTTTTGCTCCAAAATAAGGGAAATTTCTGCCTATTTGCCTCTAAATAAGTGGAATTTCTGTCTTTTTCCCTCAAAACAAAGGGAATTTCTGTTTTTTTTGCCTCAATATAAGTGGAATTTCTGACTTATTTCCCTGAAATAAGTGAAATTTCTGCAATTTTGCCCCAAAATAAGGGAAATTTCTGACTTTTTGCCCAGAAATATGTGAAATTTCTGCAATTTTTCCCCAAAATAAGGTGAATTTCTGCCCTTTTGCCCCAAAATAATGGGAATTTCTGCCTTTTTGCCCAAAATTAGAAAAAATTTTGCTTTTTTTCTCTGAAATAAGTGAAATTTCTGCAATTTTGCCCTAAAATAAGAAAAATTTCTGCAATTTTTCCCAATAATAAAGGAAATTTCTGCAATTTTGCCCCAAAGTACAGGGAATTTCTTCCTTTTTGCCCCAAAATAAAGGAAATTTCAGCCTTTTTACCTAAAAATAAGTGAAATTTCTGCAATTTTGCCCCAAATAAGAAAATTTTCTGCAATTTTGCCCCAAAATAAGGTAAATTCCTGCAATTTTGCCCCAAAATAAAGGAAATTTCTTGAATTTTGCCCCAAAATAAGGGGTATTTCTGATTTTTGCCCCAAATAAAGGGAATTTCTGCCTATTGCCCCAAATTTAGGGGAATTTCTGCAATTTTGCTCCAAAATACGGGGAATTTCTGCCTTTTTGCCCGAAAATAATGGCAATGCATACCTTTTTGCCATAAAAAAGGGAAATTTCTTCATTTTTGCTCCAAAATAAGAGAAATTTCTGCCTTTTTGCCTCTAAATAAGTGGTATTTCTGTCTTTATCCCTCAAAACAAAGGGAATTTCTGTCTTTTTTGCCTCAATATAAGTGGAATTTCTGACTTATTTCCCTAAAATAAGTGAAATTTCTGCAATTTTGCCCCAAAATAAGGGAAATTTCTGACTTTTTGCCCAGAATATGTGAAATTTCTGCAATGTTACCCCAAAATAAGGTGAATTTCTGCCTATTTGCCCCAAAATAAAGGATATTACAGCCTTTTTACATGAAAATAAGGGAAATATCTGCAATTTTTCCCCAATTAAGAAAAATCTCTGCAATTTTGCCCCAAAATAAGGTAAATTCCTGCAATTTTGTCCCAAAATAAAGGATATTTCTTGAATTTTGCCCCAAAATAAGGGGAATTTATGATTTTTGCCCCAAAATAAAGGGAATTTCTGCCTTTTGCCCCAAATTTAGGGGAATTTCTGCAATTTTGCTCCAAAATACGGGGAATTTCTGCCTTTTTGCCCGAAAATAATGGGAATGCATTCCTTTTTGCCACAAAAAGGGAAATTTTTCATTGTTGCTGCAAAATAAGAGAAATTTCTGCCTTTTTACCTCTAAATAAGTGGAATTTCTGTCTTTTTCCCCAAAAACAAAGGGAATTTCTGTCTTTTTTGCCCCAAATTAAGGGGAATTTCTGACTTATTACCCTGAAATAAGAAAATTTCTGCAATTTTGCCGCAAAATAAAGGATATTTCTGCCTTTTTGCCCCCAAATAAGGGAAATTTCAGCCTTTTTACCTCAAAATAAGGGGAATTTCTGCCTTTTTGCCCCAAAATAACAAAATTTCTTTTTTTTCCCCTGAAATAAGTGAAATTTCTGCAATTTTGTCCAAAATAAGTGAAATTTCTGCAATTTTGCTTTAGAATAAAGGAAATTTCTGGAATTTTGCCCCAAAATAAGTGGAATTTCTGAGTTTTGCCCCAAAATAAGGAGTATTTCTGTCTTTTTGCCCCAACATATAGGAAATTTCTGCATTTTTGCACCAGAATTAGGGGAATTTTTGCAATTTTGCTCCAAAATACCGCGAATTTCTGCCTTTTGCCAGATAATAAGAAGAATGCATACCTTTTTGCCTTAAAAAAGAAAAATGTCTTCATTTTTGCTTCAAAATAAGGGGAATTTCTGCTTTTTTTCCTGTAAATAAGTGGAATTTCTGCTTTTCCCCCCAAAACAAAAAGATTTTCTGTCTTTTTTGCCCAAAATAAGAAAAATTTCTGACTTATTACCCTGAAATAAGTGTAATTTCTGCAATTTAGCCCCAAAATAAGGGAAATTTTTGCCTTTTTGCACCAAAATAAGGAAAATTTCTGCCTTTTTCCCCTGAAATAAGTGAAATTTCTGCAATTTTGTCCAAAATAAGTGAAATTTCTACAATTTTGCTTTAGAATAAGGAAAATTTCTGGAATTTTGCCCCAAAATAAGTGGAATTTCTGAGTTTTGCCCCAAAATAAGGAGAATTTCTGTCTTTTTGCCCCAACATATAGGGAATTTCTGCCTTTTTGCACCACAATTAGGGGAATTTCTGCAATTTTGCTCCAAAATACGGGGAATTTCTTTTATTTTGCTCCAAAATACGGGGAATTTCTGCCATTTTGCCTGAAAATAAGTGGAATGCATAACTTTTTTCCATAAAAAAGGGAAATTTCTTCATTTATGCTCCAAAATAAGGGGAATTTCTGACTTTTTGCTTCTCAATAAGTGGAATGTCTGTTTTTTCCCCCAAAACAAAGAGAATTTCTGTCTTTTTTGCCCCAAAATAATGGGAATTTCTGACTTATTACCATGAAATAAGTGAAATTTCTGCAATTTTGCCCCAAAATAAGGGAAATTTCTGCCTTTTTGTCCTGAAATATGTGAAATTTCTGCAATTTTACCTCAAAATAAAGTGAATTTCTGCTTTTTTGCCCCAAAATAATGGGAATTTCTGCCTTTTTGCCCCAAAATAAGAAAAACTTTTGCTTTTTTGCTTGAAATAAGTAAAATTTCTGCAATTTTGCCCTAAAATAAGGGAAATTTTTGCAATTTTTTTACATAATAAGAAAAATTTCTGCAATTTTGCCCCAAAATAAGGGGAATTTCTTCCTTTTTGCCCAAAAACAAAGGAAATTTCAGCCTTTTTACCTGAAAATAAGTGAAATTTCTGCAATTTTGCCCCAAATAAGGGAAATTTCTGCAATTTTTCCCCAAAATAAGGTAAATTCCTGCAATTTTGCCCCAAAATAAAGGAAATTTCTGGAATTTTGCCCCAAAATAATGTGAGTTTCTGATTTTTGCCCCAAAATAAATGGAATTTCTGCCTTTTGCCGAAAAATAGGGGGAATTTCTGCATTTTTGCTCCAAAATACGGGGAATTTCTGCCTTTTTGTCCGAAAATAATGGGAATGCATACCTTTTGCCATAAAAGTGAAATTTCTTCATTTTTGCTCCCAAATAAAGGGAATTTCTTCCTTTTTGCCTCTATATAAGTGGAATTTCTGTCTTTTTCCCCCAAAACAAAGCGAGTTTCTGTCTTTTTTGCCTCAAAATAAGGGGAATTTCTGACTTATTACCCTGAAATAAGTGAAATTTCTGCAATTTCGCCCCAAAATAAGGGAAATGTCTACAATTTTGCCACAATGTAAAGGAAATTTCTGCAATTTTGCCTCAAAATAAGGGGAATATCTGACTGTTTGCTCCCGAAAAAGGAGATTTTCTGTCTTTTTGCCCCAAAATAAGGAGAATTTCTGCATTTTTGCCCGCAAATTGAGAGAATTTCTGCAATTTTGCTTCAAAATACGGGGAATTTCTGCTTTTTATCCCGAAAGTAAGGGGAATGTATAACTTTTGCCACAAAAAAGGGAAATTTCTTCATTTTTGCCCCAAAATTAGAGGAATTTCTGCCTTTTTACCTCAAAATAAGTGAAATTTCTGCCTTTTTACACAAAAATAAATGGAATTTCAGTCATTTTGCCCCAAAATATAAGAAATTTTTAAATTATGCCCTGAAATATGTGAAATTTCTGCAATTTTGCCACAAAATAAGGGGAATTTCTGTCACTTTGCCCCAAAATAAGGGAAATTTCTGCCTTTTTGCCCCCAAATAAGGGGAATTTCAGCATTTTTAACTCAAAATAAGGGGAATTCTGCATTTTTGCCCTAAAATAAGAATAATTTCTGGATTTTTTCTTTAAAATAAGTGAAATTTCTGCAATTTTGCCGCAAAATAATTGAAATTTCTGTAATTTTGCCCCAAAATAAGGGAAATTTCTAGAATTTTGCCCCAAAATAAAAGGAATTTCTGAGTTTTGCCCCAAAATAAGGAGAATTTCTGTCTTTTTGCCCCAACATATAGGGAATTTCTGACTTTTTGCCCCACAATTAGGGGAATTTCTGCAATTTTGCTCCAAAATACAGGGAATTTCTTCCTTTTTGCCCGAAAATAAGGGGAATGCATAACCTTTTGCCATAAACGAGGAAAATTTCTTCATTTTTGCTCCAAAATAAGAAGAATTTCTGCTTTTTTGCCTCTAAATAAGTGGAATTTCTGTCTTTTTCCCACAAAACAAAGGGAATTTCTGTATTTTGCCCCAAAATAAGGGGAATTTCTGACTTATTACCCTGAAATAAGTGAAATTTCTGCAATTTTGCCCCAAAATAAGGGAAATTTCTGCCTTTTTGCCCTGAAATATGTGAAATTTCTGCAATTTTACCCAAAAATAAAGTGAATTTCTGCCTTTTTGCCCCAAAATAATGGGAATTTCTGCCTTTTTGCCTCAAAAAGAGAAAAATTTTTGCTTTTTTTCTCTGAAATAAGTGAAATTGCTGCAATTTTGCCCTAAAATAAGGAAAATTTCTGCAATTTTTCCCAATAATAAGGGAAATTTCTGAAATTTTACCCCAAAATAAGGGGAATTTCTCCCTTTTGGCCCCAAAATAAAGGAAATTTCAGCCTTTTCACCTGAAAATAAGTGAAATTTCTGCAATTTTGCCCCAAATAAGAAAAATTTCTTCAATTTTGCCCCAAAATAAGGTAAATTCCTGCAATTTTGCGCCAAAATAAAGGAAATTTCTTGAATTTTGCCCCAAAATAAAGGGAATTTATGATTTTTGCCCCAAAATAAAAAAATTTCTTCCTTTTTCCCCAAATTTAGGGGAATTTCTGCAATTTTGCTCCAAAATACGGGGAATCTGCCTTTTTGCCCGAAACTAATGGGTATGCATACCTTTTTGCCATAAAAAGGGAAATTTCTTCATTTTTGCTCCAAAATAAGGGGAATTTCTGCCTTCTTGCCTCTAAATAAGTGGAATTTCTTCTTTTTCCCCCAAAACAAAGAGAATTTCTGTCTTTTTTGCCACAAATTAAGGGGAATTTCTGACTTATTACCCTGTAATAAGTGAAATTTCTGCAATTTTGCCTCAAAATAAGGGATATTTCTGCCTTTTTGCCCCCAAATAAGGGGAATTTCAGCCTTTTTACCTCAAAATAAGGGGAATTTTTGCCTTTTTGCCCCAAAATAACAAAATTCCTTTTTTTCCTGAAATAAGTGAAATTTCTGCAATTTTGCCCAAAATAAGTGAAATTTTTGCAATTTTGCCCCAGAATAAGGGAAATTTCTGGAATTTTGCCCCAAAATAAGTGGAATTTCTGAGTTTTGCCCCAAAATAAGGAGAATTTCTGTCTTTTGCCCCAACATATAGGGAATTTCTGCATTTTTGCCCCACAATTAGGGGAATTTTTGCAATTTTGCTCCAAAATACGGGGAATTTCTGCCTTTTTGCCCGAAAATAAGAAGAATGCATAACTTTTTTCCTTAAAAAAGGGAAATTTCTTCATTTTTGCTTCAAAATAAGGGGAATTTCTGCTTTTTTGCCTCTAAATAAGTGGAATTTCTGTCTTTTTCCCCCAAAACAAAGGGATGTTCTGTCTTTTTTACCCCAAAATAAGAAAAATTTCTGACTTATTACTCTGAAATAAGTGAAGGTTCTGCAATTTTGCCCCAAAATAAGGGAAATTTTTGCCTTTTTGCCCACAAATAAGAGGAATTTCACCCTTTTTACCTCAAAATAAGGGGAATTTCTGCATTTTTGCCACAAAATATTAGGAATTTCTACATTTTTGCCCTAAAATAAAGAAAATTTCTGCCTTTTTTCTCTGAAGTAAGTGAAATTTCTGCAATTTTGCCCCAAAATATGTGGAATTTCTGAGTTTTGCCCCAAAATAAGGAGAATTTCTGCCTTTTTGCCCCACAATTAGGGGAATTTCTGCAATTTTGCTCCAAAATACAGGGAATTTCTGCCTTTTTGCACGAAAATAAGGGGAATGCATAACTTTTTGCCATAAAAAAGGGAAATTTCTTCATTTTTGCTCCAAAATAAGGGGAATTTCTGCCTTTTTGCTTCTCAATAAGTGGAATTTCTGTCTTTTTCCCCCAAAACAAAGGGAATTTCTGTCTTTTTTGCCAAAAAATAAGGGGAATTTCTGACTTATTACCCAGAAATAAGTGAAATTTCTTCAATTTTGCCCGAAAATAAGGGAAATTTCTGCCTTTTTTCCCTGAAATATGTGAATTTTCTGCAATTTTACCTCAAAATAAGGTGAATTTCTGCTTTTTTGCCCCAAAATAATGGGAATTTCTGCCTTTTTGACCCAAAATAAGAAAAATTTTTGCTCTTTTCTCTGAAATAAGTGAAATTTCTGCAATTTTGCCCTAAAATAAGGGAAATTTTTGAAATTTTTTCACATAAGAAAAATTTCTGCAATTTTGCCCCAAAATAAGGGGAATTTCTTCCTTTTTGCCCCAAAACAAAGGAAATTTCAGCCTTTTTACCTGAAAATAAGTAAAATTTCTGCAATTTTGCCCCAGATAAGAAAAATTTCTGCAATTTTGCCCCAAAATAAGGTAAATTCCTGCAATTTTGCCCCAAAAAATGAAATTTCTGCAATTTTGCCCCAAAATAAGGGAAATTTCTGGAATTTTGCCTCAAAAGAAGGGGAATTTCTGAGTTTTGCCCCAAAATAAGGAGAATTT
This sequence comes from Micromys minutus, assembly GCF_963924665.1. Taxonomy (NCBI): domain Eukaryota; kingdom Metazoa; phylum Chordata; class Mammalia; order Rodentia; family Muridae; genus Micromys; species Micromys minutus. Next base: position 94,358 of record NW_027667481.1, read on the forward strand.
CTGTGTTTTTGCCCCAACATATAGGGAATTTCTGCCTTTTTGCCCCACAATTAGGGGAATTTCTGCAATTTTGCTCCAAAATACAGGGAATTTCTGCCTTTTTGCCCGAAAATAAGGGGAATGCATAACCTTTTGCCATAAACGAAGAAAATGTCTTCATTTTTGTTCCAAAATAAGAAGAATTTCTGCTTTTTTGCCTCTAAATAAGTGGAATTTCTGTCTTTTTCTCCCAAAACAAAGGGAATTTCTGTATTTTGCCCCAAAATAAGGGGAATTTCTGACTTATTACCCTGAAATAAGTGAAATTTCTGCAATTTTGCCCCTAAATAAGGGAAATTTCTGCCTTTTTGCCCTGAAATATGTGAAATTTCTGCAATTTTACCCCAAAATAAAGTGAATTTCTGCCTTTTTGCCCCAAAATAATGGGAATTTCTGCCTTTTTGCCCAAAAAAGAGAAAAAATTTTGCTTTTTTTCTCTGAAATAAGTGAAATTGCTGCAATTTTGCCCTAAAATAAGGAAAATTTCTGCAATTTTTCCCAATAATAAGGGAAATTTCTGAAATTTTACCCCAAAATAAGGGGAATTTCTCTCTTTTGGCCCCAAAATAAAGAAAATTTCAGCCTTTTTACCTGAAAATAAGTGAAATTTCTGCAATTTTATCCCAAATAAGAAAAATTTCTTCAATTTTGCCCCAAAATAAGGTAAATTCCTGCAATTTTGCGCCAAAATAAAAGAAATTTCTTGAATTTTTCCCCAAAATAAGGGGTATTTCTGATTTTTGCTTCAAAATAAAGGGAATTTCTTCCTTTTGCCCCAAATTTAGGGGAATTTCTACAATTTTGCTCCAAAATACTGGGAATCTGCCTTTTTGCCTGAAAATAATGGGAATGCATACCTTTTTGCCATAAAAAGGGAAATTTCTTCATTTTTGCTCCAAAATAAGGGGAATTTCTGCCTTCTTGCCTCTAAATAATTGGAATTTCTTCTTTTTCCCCCAAAACAAAGAGAATTTCTGTCTTTTTTGCCACAAATTAAGGGGAATTTCTGACTTATTACCCTGTAATAAGTGAAATTTCTGCAATTTTGCCTCAAAATAAGGGATATTTCTGCCTTTTTGTCCCCAAATAAGGGGAATTTCAGCCTTTTTCCTCAAAATAAAAGGAATTTTTGCCTTTTTTCCCCAAAATAATAAAATTCCTTTTTTTCCTGAAATAAGTGAAATTTCTGCAATTTTGCCCAAAATAAGTGAAATTTTTGCAATTTTGCCCCAGAATAAGGGAAATTTCTGGAATTTTGCCCCAAAATAAGTGGAATTTCTAAGTTTTGCCCCAAAATAAGGAGAATTTCTGCTTTTTTGCCTCTAAATAAGTGGAATATCTGTCTTTTTCCCCCCAAAAAAAGGGAATTTCTGTATTTTGCCCCAAAATAAGGGGAATTTCTGAATTATTACCCTGAAATAAGTGAAATTTCTGCAATTTTGCCACAAATTAAGGGAAATTTCTGCCTTTTTGCCCTGAAATATGTTTAATTTCTGCAATTTTACCCCAAAGTAAAGTAAATTTCTGTTTTTTTGCCCCAAAATAATGGGAATTTCTGCATTTTTGCCTCAAAAAAAGAAAAATTTTTGCTTTTTTTCTCTGAAATAAGTGAAATTGCTGCAATTTTGCCCTAAAATAAGGAAAATTTCTGCAATTTTTCCCAATAATAAGGAAAATTTCTGAAATTTTACCCCAAAATAAGGGGAATTTCTCCCTTTTGGCCCCAAAATAAAGGAAATTTCAGCCTTTTTACCTGAAAATAAGTGAAATTTCTGCAATTTTGACCCAAATAAGAAAAATTTCTTCAATTTTGCCCCAAAATAAGGTAAATTCCTGCAATTTTGCGCCAAAATAAAGGAAATTACTTGAATTTTGCCCCAAAATAAGGGGTATTTCTGATTTTTGCCCCAAAATAAAGAAAATTTCTTCCTTTTGCCCCAAACTTAGGGGAATTTCTCCAATTTTGCTCCAAAATATGGGGAATCTGCCTTTTTGCCCGAAAATAATGGGAATGCATACCTTTTTGCCATGAAAAAGGAAATTTCTTCATTTTTGCTCCAAAATAAGGGGAATTTCTGCCTTCTTGCCTCTAAATAAGTGGAATTTCTTCTTTTTCCCCCAAAACAAAGAGAATTTCTGTCTTTTTTGCCACAAATTAAGGGGAATTTCTGACTTATTACCCTGTAATAAGTGAAATTTCTGCAATTTTGCCTCAAAATAAGGGATATTTCTGCCTTTTTGCCCCCAAATAAGGGGAATTTCAGCCTTTTTACCTCAAAATAAGGGGAATTTTTAACTTTTTGCCCCAAAATAACAAAATTCCTTTTTTTCCTGAAATAAGTGAAATTTCTGCAATTTTGCCCAAAATAAGTGAAATTTCTGCAATTTTGCCCCAGAATAAGGGAAATTTCTGGAATTTTGCCCCAAAATAAGTGGAATTTCTGAGTTTTGCCCCAAAATAAGGAGAATTTCTGTCTTTTGCCCCAACATATAGGGAATTTCTGCATTTTTGCCCCACAATTAGGGGAATTTTTGCAATTTTGCTCCAAAATACGGGGAATTTCTGCCTTTTTGCCCGAAAATAAGAAGAATGCATAACTTTTTTCCTTAAAAAAGGGAAATTTCTTCATTTTTGCTTCAAAATAAGGGGAATTTCTGCTTTTTTGCCTCTAAATAAGTGGAATTTCTGTCTTTTTCCCCCAAAACAAAGGGATTTTCTCTCTTTTTTACCCCAAAATAAGAAAAATTTCTGACTTATTACTCTGAAATAAGTGAAGGTTCTGCAATGTTGGCCCAAAATAAGGGAAATTTTTGCCTTTTTGCCCACAAATAAGGGGAATTTCACCCTTTTTACCTCAAAATAATGGGAATTTCTGCATTTTTGCCCCAAAATAAGAAACATTTCTGCATTTTTCCTTAAAATAAGTGAAATTTCTGCAATTTTGCCCCAAAACAAGTGAAATTTCTGCAATTTTGCCCCAAATAAAAGAAATTTCTAGAATTTGCCCCAAAATAAAAGGAATTTCTGAGTTTTGCCCCAAAATAATGAGAATTTCTGTCTTTTTGCACCAACATATAGGGAATTTCTGCCTGTTTACCCCACAATTAGGGGAATTTCTGCAATTTTGCTCCAAAATACAGGGAATTTCTGCCTTTTTGCCCGAAAATAAGGAGAATGCATAACCTTTTGCCATAAACGAGGAAAATTTCTTCATTTTTGCTCCAAAATAAGAAGAATTTCTGCTTTTTTGCCTCTAAATAAGTGGAATTTCTGTCTTTTTCCCATAAAACAAAGGGAATTTCTGTATTTTGCCTCAAAATAAGGGGAATTTCTGACTTATTACCCTAAAATAAGTGAAATTTCTGTAATTTTGCCCCAAAATAAGGGAAATTTCTGCCTTTTTGCCCTGAAATATGTGAAATTTCTGCAATTTTACCCCAAAATAAAGTGAATTTCTGCATTTTTGCCCCAAAATAATGGGAATTTCTGCCTTTTTGCCCCAAAAAGAGAAAAATTTTTGCTTTTTTTCTCTGAAATAAGTGAAATTTCTGCAATTTTGCCCTAAAATAAGGGAAATTTTTGAAATTTTTTCACATAAGAAAAATTTCTGCAATTTTGCCCCAAAATAAGGGGAATTTCTTCGTTTTTACCCCAAAACAAATGAAATTTCAGCCTTTTTACCTGAAAATAAGTGAAATTTCTGCAATTTTGCTTCAAATAAAAGAAATTTCTGCAATTTTGCCCCAAAATAAGGTAAATTCCTGCAATTTTGCCCCAAAAAATGAAATTTCTGCAATTTTTCCCCAAAATAAAGGAAATTTCTGGAATTTTGCCCCAAAATAAGGGGAATTTCTGAGTTTTGCCCCAAAATAAGGAGAATTTCTGTGTTTTTGCCCCAACATATAGGGAATTTCTGCCTTTTTGCCCCACAATTAGGGGAATTTCTGCAATTTTGCTCCAAAATACAGGGAATTTCTGTTTTTTGCCCAATAATAAGGGGAATGCATAACCTTTTGCCATAAATGAGGAAAATTTCTTCATTTTTGCTCCAAAATAAAAAGAATTTCTGCTTTTTTCCTCAAAATAAGTGGAATTTCTGTCTTTTTCCCCCAAAACAAAGGGAATTTCTGTATTTTGCCCCAAAATAAGGGGAATTTCTGAATTATTACCCTGAAATAAGTGAAATTTCTGCAATTTTGCCCCAAAATAAGGAAATTTCTGCCTTTTTGCCCTGAAATATGTAAAATTTCTGCAATTTTACCCCAAAATAAGGTGAATTTCTGCCTTTTTGCCCCAAAATAATGGGAATTTCTGCCTTTTTGCCCCAAAATTAGAAAAATTTTTGCTTTTTTTCTCCGAAATAAGTGAAATTGCTGCAATTTTGCTCTAAAATAAGGAAAATTTCTGCAATTTTTCCCAATAATAAGGGAAATTTCAGCAATTTTGTCGCAAAATAAGGGGAATTTTTCCCTTTTTGCCCCAAACTAAAGGAAATTTCAGCCTTTTTTTCTCAAAAGAAGTGAAATTTCTGCAATTTTGCCCCAAATAAGAAAAATTTCTGCAATTTTGCCCCAAAATAAAGGAAATTTCTTGAATTTTGCCCCAAAATAAGGGAAATTTATGATTTTTGCCCCAAAATAAAGGGAATTTCTGCCTTTTGCCCCAAATTTAGGGGAATTTCTGCAATTTTGCCCCAAAATATTGGGAATTTCTGCCTTTATGCCCAAAAATAATAGGAATGCATACCTTTTGGCCATAAAAAGGGAAATTTCTTCATTTTTGCTCCACAATAAGGGGAATTTCTGCCTTCTTGCCACTAAATAAGTGGAATTTCTTCTTTTTCCCCCCAAACAAAGGGAATTTCTGTCTTTTTTGCCCCAAATTAAGGGGAATTTCTGACTTATTACCCTGTAATAAGTGAAATTTCTGCAATTTTACCCCAAAATAAGGGATATTTCTGCCTTTTTGCCCCCAAATAAGGGGAATTTCTAACTGTTTGCTCCTGAAAAAGCAGATTTTCTGTCGTTTTGCCCTAAAATAAGGAGAATTTTTGCCTTTTTGCATGAAAATTGAGAGAATTTCTGCAATTTTGCTTCAAAATACGGGGAATTTCTGTTTATTATCCTGAAAGTAAGAGGAATGTATACCTTTTGCCACAAAAAAATGGAAATGTCTTCATTTTTGTCCCAAAATAAGAAGAATTTCAGCCTTTTTATTTCAAAATAAGTGAAATTTCTTCCTTTTTACCCAAAAATAAACGGAATTTCTGTCTTTTTGCCCCAAAATAAAAGGAATTTTTGAATTATGCCCTGAAATATGTGAAATTTCTGCAATTTTGCCCCAAAATAAGTGAAATTTCTGCAATTTTGCCCCAAAATAACGGAAATTTCTGGAATTTTGCTCCAAAATACGGGGAATTTCTGCATTTTCCCCGAAAATACAGGAAATGCATAAGTTTTTGCCATAAAAAAGGAAAATTTCTTCATTTTTGCTCCAAAATAAGAAGAATTTTGGCTTTTTAGCCTCTAAATAAGTGGAATTTCTGTCTTTTTCCCCCAAAACATAGGGAATTTCTGTTTTTTGTCCCAAAATAAGGGAAATTTCTGACTTATTTCCCTGAAATAAGTGAAATTTCTGTAATTTTGCCCCAAAATAAGGGAAATTTCTACCTTCTTGCCCTGAAATATGTGAAATTTCTGCAATTTTACCCCAAAATAAGGTGAATTTCTGCCTTTTTGCTCCAAATTAATGGTAATTTCTGCCTTTTTGCCCCAAAAAAAGAAAAATTTTTGCTTTTTTTCTCTAAAATAAGTGAAATTTCTGCAATTTTGCCCTAAAATAAGGGAAATTTTTGCAATTTTTTTACATAATAAGAAAAATTTCTGCAATTTTGCCCCAAAATAAGGGGAATTTCTTCCTTTTTGCCCCAAAACAAAGGAAATTTCAGACTTTTTACCTTAAAATAAGTGAAATTTCTGCAATTTTGCTCCAAATAAGGGAAATTTCTACAATTTTGCCCCAAAATAAGGTAAATTCCTGCAATTTTGCCCCAAAATAAAGGAAATTTCTGGAATTTTGCCCCAAAATAATGGGAATTTCTGATTTTTGCCCCAAAATAAACGGAATTTCTGCCTTTTGCCCAAAAATAAGGGGAATTTCTGCATTTTTGCTCCAAAATACGGGGAGTTTCTGCCTTTTTGCCCGAAAATAATGGAATGCATACCTTTTTGTCATAAAAAGTGAAATTTCTTCATTTTTGCTCCAAAATAAAGGGAATTTCTTCCTTTTTGTCCTATATAAGTCGAATTTCTGTCTTTTTCCCCCAAAACAAAGGGAATTTCTGTCTTCTTTGCCCCAAAATAAGGGGAATTTCTTACTTATTACCCTGAAATAAGTGAAATTTCTGAAACTTTGCCCCAAAATAAGGGAAATTTTTTCAATTTTGCCCCAATGTAAAGGAAATTTCTGCAATTTTGCCCCAAAATAAGGGGAATTTCTAACTGTTTGCTCCCGAAAAAGCAGATTTTCTGTCGTTTTGCCCCAAAATAAGGAGAATTTTTGCCTTTTTGCACGAAAATTGAGAGAATTTCTGCAATTTTGCTTCAAAATACGGGGAATTTCTGTTTATTATCCTGAAAGTAAGAGGAATGTATACCTTTTGCCACAAAAAAAGGGAAATGTCTTCATTTTTGTCCCAAAATAAGAGGAATTTCAGCCTTTTTATCTCAAAATAAGTGAAATTTCTGCATTTTTACCCAAAAATAAACGGAATTTCTGTCTTTTTGCCCCAAAATAAAAGGAATTTTTGAATTATGCCCTGAAATATGTGAAATTTCTGCAATTTTGCCCCAAAATAAAAGAAATTTCTGCATTTTTGCCACAAAATAAGGAGAATTTCTGTTTTTTTGCCCCAAAATAAGGGAAATTTCTGCCTTTTTGCCCCCAAATAAGAAGAATTTCAGCCTTTTTACTTCAAAATAAGGGGAATTTCTGCATTTTTGCCCTAAAATAAGAAAAATTTCTGCCTTTTTTCCCTGAAATAAGTGAAATTTCTGCAATTTTGCCCCAAAATAAGTGAAATTTCTGCAATTTTGCCCCAAAATAACGGAAATTTCTGGAATTTTGCTCCAAAATACGGGGAATTTCTGCATTTTCCCCGAAAATACAGGAAATGCGTAAGTTTTTGCCATAAAAGAGGAAAATTTCTTCATTTTTGCTCCAAAATAAGAAGAATTTCGGCTTTTTAGCCTCTAAATAAGTGGAATTTCTGTCTTTTTCCCCCAAAACAAAGGGAATTTTTGTCTTTTTTGTCCCAAAATAAGGGAGATTTCTGACTTATTACCCTGAAATAAGTGAAATTTCTGCAATTTTGCCCCAAAATAAGGGAAATTTCTACCTATTTGCTCTGAAATATGTGAAATTTCTGCAATTTTACCCCAAAATAAGGTGTATTTCTGCCTTTTTGCCCCAAAATAATGGGAATTTCTACCTTTTTGCCCCAAAAAAAGAAAAATTTTTGCTTTTTTTCTCTAAAATAAGTGAAATTTCTGCAATTTTGCCCTAAAATAAGGGAAATTTCTGCAATTTTTCCCCATAATAAGGGAAATTTCTGCAATTTTGCCCCAAAATAAGGGGAATTTCTCCCTTATTGCCCCAAAATAAAGGAAATTTCAGCCTTTATACCTGAAAATAAGTAAAATTTCTGCAATTTTGCACCAAATAGGTGAAATTTCTGCAATTTTGACCCAAAATAAGGTAAATTCCTGCAATTTTGCCCCAAAATAAAGGAAATTTCTGGAATTTTGCCCCAAAATAAGGGGAATTGCTGCCTTTTGCCCCAAAATTAGAAGAATTTCTGCAATTTTGCTCTAAAATACAGGGAATTTCTGCCTTTTTGCCTGAAAATAATGGGAATGCATACCTTTTTGCCATAAAAAGGGAAATTTCTTCATTTTTGCTCCAAAATAAGGGGAATTTCTGCCTTTTTGCCTCTAAATAAATGGAATTTCTGTCTTTTGCCCCCAAAACAAAGGGAATTTCTGTCTTTTTTGCCCCAAAATAAGGGGAATTACTGATTTATTACCGTGAAATAAGTGAAATTTCTGCAATTTTGCCCCAAAATAAGGAAAATTTCTGCAATTTTGCCCCAATGTAAACAAAATTTCTGCAATTTTGCCCCAAAATAAGGAGAAATTCTGACTGTTTGCTCCCAAAAAAAGGAGATTTTCTGTCTTTTTGACCCAAAATAAGGAGAATTTCTGCCTTTTTGCCCAAAAATTATGAGAATTTCTGCAATTTTGCTTCAAAATACGGGAAATTTCTGCTTTTAATCCCGAAAGTAAGAGGAATGTATACCTTTTCTCACAAAAAAAGGATTTTCTTCATTTTTGCCCCAAAATAAAAGAAATTTCTGCATTTTTGCCACAAAATAAGGGGAATTTCTGTCTTTTTGCCCCAAAATAAGGGAAATTTCTGCCTTTTTGCCTCCAAATAAGAAGAATTTCGGACTTTTTACTTCAAAATAAGGGGAATTTCTGCATTTTTGCCCCAAAATAAGGAAAATCTCTGGCTTTTTTCCCTAAAATAAGTGAAATTTCTGCAATTTTGCCCCAAAATAAGTGAAATTTCTTCAATTTTGCCCCAAAATAAGGGAAATTTCTGGAATTTTGCCCCAAAATAAGGGGAATTTCTGAGTTTTGCCCCAAAATAAGGAGAATTTCTTTCTTTTTGCCCCAACATATAGGGAATTTCTGCCTTTTTGCCCCACAATTAGGGGAATTTATGCAATTTTGCTCCAAAATACAGGGAATTTCTGCCTTTTACCCCGAAAATAAGGGGAGTGCATAATTTTTGAAATAAACGAGAAAAATTTCTTCATTTTTGCTCCAAAATAAGAATTTCTGCTTTATTGCCTCTAAATAAGTGGAATTTCTGTCTTTTTCCCCCAAAACAAAGGGAATTTCTGTCTTTTTTGCCCCAAAATAAGGGGAATTTCTGACTGTTTGCTCCCGAAAAAGGAGATTTTCTGTCTTTTTACCAAAAAATAAGGAGAATTTCTGCCTCTTTGCCCGAAAATTGAGAGAATTTCTGCAATTTTGCTTCAAAATACGGGGAATTTCTCCTTTTTATCCGGAAAGTAAGGGGAATGTATACCTTTTGCCACAAAAAAGGGAAATTTCTTCATTTTTGCCCCAAAATTAGAGCAATTTCTTCCTTTTTACTTCAAAATAAGTGAAATTTCTGCCTTTTTACACAAAAATAACCGGAATTTCTGTCATTTTGCCCCAAAATAAAAGGAATTTTTGAATTATGCCCTGAAATATGTGAAATTTCTGCAATTTTGCCCCAAAATAAAAGAAATTTCTGCATTTTTGCCACAAAATAAGGGGAATTTCTGTCTCTTTGCCCCAAAATAAGGGAAATTTCTGCATTTTTGTCCCCAAATAAGGGGAATTACAGCATTTTTACCTCAAAATAAGGGGAATTTCTGCATTTTTGCCCCAAAATAAGAAAAATTTCTGGCTTTTTTCCTTAAAATAATTGAAATTTCTGCAATTTTGCCCCAAATTAGTGAAATTTCTGCAATTTTGCCCCAAAATAAGGGAATATTCTGGAATTTTGCCCCAAAATAAGGGGAATTTCTGAGTTTTGCCCCAAAATAAGGAGAATTTCTGTGTTTTTGCCCCAACATATAGGGAATTTCTGCCTTTTTGCCCCACAATTAGGGGAATTTCTGCAATTTTGCTCCAAAATACAGGGAATTTCTGCCTTTTTGCCCAAAAATAAGGGGAATGCATAACCTTTTGCCATAAACGAGAAAAATCTCTTCATTTTTGCTCCAAAATAAGAAGAATTTCTTCTTTTTTGCCTCTAAATAAGTGGAATATCTGTATTTTTCCCCCAAAACAAAGGGAATTTCTGTATTTTGCCCCAAAATAAGGGGAATTTCTGACTTATTACCCTGAAATAAGTGAAATTTCTGCAATTTTGCCCCAAAATAAGGGAAATTTCTGCCTTTTTGCCCTGAAATATGTGAAATTTCTGCAATTTTACCACAAAATAAGGTAAATTTCTGCCTTTTTGCCCCAAAATAATGGGAATTTCTGCCTTTTGCCCCAAAATAAGAAAAATTTTTGTTTTTTTCTCTGAAATAAGTAAAATTGCTGCAATTTTGCTCTAAAATAAGGAAAATTTTTGCAATTTTTCCCAAAAATAAGGGAAATTTCTGCAATTTTGCCCAAAAATAAGGGGAATTTCTCCCTTTTTGCCCCAAACTAAAGGAAATTTCAGCCTTTTTACCTGAAAATAAGTAAAATTTCTGCAATTTTGCCCCAGATAAGAAAAATTTCTGCAATTTTGCCCCAAAATAAGGTAAATTCCTGCAATTTTGCCCCAAAATAAAGGAAATTTCTTGAATTTTGCCCCAAAATAAGGGGAATTTCTGCCTTTTTGCCCGAAAATAATGGGAATGCATACCTTTTTGCCATAAAAAGGGAAACTTCTTCATTTTTGCTCCAAAATAAGGGGAATTTCTGCCTTCTTGCCTCTAAATAAGTGGAATTTCTTGTTTTTCCCCCAAAACAAAGGGAACTTCTGTCTTTTTTGCCCCAAATTAAAAGGAATTTCTGACTTATTACCCTGTAATAAGTGAAATTTCTGCAATTTTGCCCCAAAATAAGGGATATTTCTGCCTTTTTGCCCCCAAATAAGGGGAATTTCAGCCTTTTTACCTCAAAATAAGTGGAATTTCTGCCCTTTTGCCCCCAAAATAACAAAATTCCTTTTTTTCCCTGAAATAAGTGAAATTTCTGCAATTTTGCTCAAAATAAGTGAAATTTCTGCAATTTTGCCCCAGAATAAGGGAAATTTCTGGAATTTTGCCCCAAAATAAAGAGAATTTCTGTGTTTTCGCCCCAACATATAGGGAATTTCTGCCTTTTTGCCCCACAATTATGGGAATTTCTGCAATTTTGCTCCAAAATACAGGGAATTTCTGCCTTTTTGCCCGAAAAAAAGGGGAATGCATAACTTTTTGAAATAAACGAGGAAAATTTCTTCATTTTTGCTCCAAAATAAGAAGAATTTAGGCTTTTTAGCCTCTAAATAAGTGGAATTTCTGTCTTTTTCCCCCAAAACAAAGGGAATTTCTGTATTTTTCACCAAAATAAGGGGAATTTCTGAATTATTACCCAGAAATAAGTGAAATTTTTGCAATTTTGCCCCAAAATAAGGGGAATTTCTATCTGTTTGCTCCCGAAAAAGGAGATTTTCTGTCTTTTTGCCCCAAAAGAAGGAGAATTTCTGCCTTTTAGCACGAAAATTTAGAGAATTTCTGCAATTTTGCTTCAATATACGGGGAATTTCTGCTTATTATCCCGAAAGTAAGGGGAATGTATACCTTTTGCCACAAAAAAGGGAAATTTCTTCATTTTTGCCCCAAAATTAGAGCAATTTCTGCCTTTTTACCTCAAAATAAGTGAAATTTCTGCCTTTTTAAACAAAAATAAACGGAATTATTGTCATTTTGCCCCAAAATAAAAGGAATTTTTGAATTATGCCCTGAAATATGTGAAATTTCTGCAATTTTGCCCCAAAATAAAAGAAATTTCTGCATTTTTGCCACAAAATAAGGAAAATTTGTGTTTTTCTGCCCCAAAATAAGGGAAATTTCTGCATTTTTGCCCCCAAATAAGGGGAATTTCAGCCTTTTTACCTCAAAATAAGGGGAATTTCTGCATTTTTGCCCTAAAATAAGGAAAATTTCTGCCTTTTTTCCCTGAAATAAGTGAAATTTCTGCAATTTTGCCCCAAAATAAGTGAAATTTCTGCAATTTTGCCCCAAAATAAGGGAAATTTCTGGAATTTTGCCCCAAAATAAGGGGAATTTCTGAGTTTTGCCCCAAAATAAGGAGAATGTCTGTCTTTTTGCCCCAACATATAGGGAATTTTTGCCTTTTTGCCCCAGAATTAGGGGAATTTCTGCAATTTTGCTCCAAAATACAAGGAATTTCTGCATTTTGCCCGAAAATAGAGGAAATGCATAAGTTTTTGCCATAAAAAAGGAACATTTCTTCATTTTGCTCCAAAATAAGAAGAATTTCGGCTTTTTAGCCTCTAAATAAGTGGAATTTCTGTCTTTTTCCCCCAAAACAAAGGGAATTTTTGTCTTTTTTGTCCCAAAATAAGGGAGATTTCTGACTTATTACCCTGAAATAAGTGAAATTTCTGCAATTTTGCCCCAAAATAAGGGAAATTTCTACCTTTTTGCTCTGAAATATGTGAAATTTTTGCAATTTTACCCCAAAATAAGGTGTATTTCTGCCTTTTTGCCCCAAAATAATGGGAATTTCTACCTTTTTGCCCCAAAAAAAGAAAAATTTTTGCTTTTTTTCTCTAAAATAAGTGAAATTTCTGCAATTTTGCCCTAAAATAAGGGAAATTTCTGCAATTTTTCCCCATAATAAGGGAAATTTCTGCAATTTTTCCCCAAAATAAGGGGAATTTCTCCCTTATTGCCCCAAAATAAAGGAAATTTCAGCCTTTATACCTGAAAATAAGTAAAATTTCTGCAATTTTGCACCAAATAGGTGAAATTTCTGCAATTTTGACCCAAAATAAGGTAAATTCCTGCAATTTTGCCCCAAAATAAAGGAAATTTCTGGAATTTTGCCCCAAAATAAGGGGAATTTCTGCCTTTTGCCCCAAAATTAGAAGAATTTCTGCAATTTTGCTCTAAAATACAGGGAATTTCTGCCTTTTTGCCTGAAAATAATGGGAATGCATACCTTTTTGCCATAAAAAGGGAAATTTCTTCATTTTTGCTCCAAAATAAGGGGAATTTCTGCCTTTTTGCCTCTAAATAAATGGAATTTCTGTCTTTTGCCCCCAAAACAAAGGGAATTTCTGTCTTTTTTGCCCCAAAATAAGGGGAATTACTGATTTATTACCGTGAAATAAGTGAAATTTCTGCAATTTTGCCCCAAAATAAGGAAAATTTCTGCAATTTTGCCCCAATGTAAACGAAATTTCTGCAATTTTGCCCCAAAATAAGGAGAAATTCTGACTGTTTGCTCCCAAAAAAAGGAGATTTTCTGTCTTTTTGACCCAAAATAAGGAGAATTTCTGCCTTTTTGCCCAAAAATTATGAGAATTTCTGCAATTTTGCTTCAAAATACGGGAAATTTCTGCTTTTAATCCCGAAAGTAAGAGGAATGTATACCTTTTCTCACAAAAAAAGGATTTTCTTCATTTTTGCCCCAAAATAAAAGAAATTTCTGCATTTTTGCCACAAAATAAGGGGAATTTCTGTCTTTTTGCCCCAAAATAAGGGAAATTTCTGCCTTTTTGCCTCCAAATAAGAAGAATTTCCGACTTTTTACCTCAAAATAAGGGGAATTTCTGCATTTTTGCCCCAAAATAAGGAAAATCTCTGGCTTTTTTCCCTAAAATAAGTGAAATTTCTGCAATTTTGCCCCAAAATAAGTGAAATTTCTTCAATTTTGCCCCAAAGTAAGGGAAATTTCTGGAATTTTGCCCCAAAATAAGGGGAATTTCTGAGTTTTGCCCCAAAATAAGGAGAATTTCTTTCTTTTTGCCCCAACATATAGGGAATTTCTGCCTTTTTGCCCCACAATTAGGGGAATTTATGCAATTTTGCTCCAAAATACAGGGAATTTCTGCCTTTTACCCCGAAAATAAGGGGAATGCATAATTTTTGAAATAAACGAGAAAAATTTCTTCATTTTTGCTCCAAAATAAGAATTTCTGCTTTATTGCCTCTAAATAAGTGGAATTTCTGTCTTTTTCCCCCAAAACAAAGGGAATTTCTGTCTTTTTTGCCCCAAAATAAGGGGAATTTCTGACTGTTTGCTCCCGAAAAAGGAGATTTTCTGTCTTTTTACCAAAAAATAAGGAGAATTTCTGCCTCTTTGCCCGAAAATTGAGAGAATTTCTGCAATTTTGCTTCAAAATACGGGGAATTTCTGCTTTTTATCCGGAAAGTAAGGGGAATGTATACCTTTTGCCACAAAAAAGGGAAATTTCTTCATTTTTGCCCCAAAATTAGAGCAATTTCTTCCTTTTTACTTCAAAATAAGTGAAATTTCTGCCTTTTTACACAAAAATAAACGGAATTTCTGTCATTTTGCCCAAAAATAAAAGGAATTTTTGAATTATGCCCTGAAATATGTGAAATTTCTGCAATTTTGCCCCAAAATAAAAGAAATTTCTGCATTTTTGCCACAAAATAAGGGGAATTTCTGTCTCTTTGCCCCAAAATAAGGGAAATTTCTGCATTTTTGTCCCCAAATAAGGGGAATTACAGCATTTTTACCTCAAAATAAGGGAAATTTCTGGAATTTTGCCCCAAAATAAGGGGAATTTCTGAGTTTTGCCCCAAAATAAGGAGAATTTCTGTGTTTTTGCCCCAACATATAGGGAATTTCTGCCTTTTTGCCCCACAATTAGGGGAATTTCTGCAATTTTGCTCCAAAGTACAGGGAATTTCTGCCTTTTTGCCCAAAAATAAGGGGAATGCATAACCTTTTGCCATAAACGAGAAAAATCTCTTCATTTTTGCTCCAAAATAAGAAGAATTTCTGCTTTTTTGCCTCTAAATAAGTGGAATTTCTGTCTTTTTCCCCCAAAACAAAGGGAATTTCTGTATTTTGCCCCAAAATAAGGGGAATTTCTGACTTATTACCCTGAAATAAGTGAAATTTCTGCAATTTTGCCCCAAAATAAGGGAAATTTCTGCCTTTTTGCCCTGAAATATGTGAAATTTCTGCAATTTTACCACAAAATAAGGTAAATTTCTGCCTTTTTGCCCCAAAATAATGGGAATTTCTGCCTTTTTGCCCCAAAATAAGAAAAATTTTTGTTTTTTTTCTCTGAAATAAGTAAAATTGCTGCAATTTTGCTCTAAAATAAGGAAAATTTTTGCAATTTTTCCCGAAAATAAGGGAAATTTCTGCAATTTTGCCCAAAAATAAGGGGAATTTCTCCCTTTTTGCCCCAAACTAAAGGAAATTTCAGCCTTTTTACCTGAAAATAAGTAAAATTTCTGCAATTTTGCCCCAGATAAGAAAAATTTCTGCAATTTTGCCCCAAAATAAGGTAAATTCCTGCAATTTTGCCCCAAAATAAAGGAAATTTCTTGAAATTTGCCCCAAAACAAGGGGAATTTCTGCCTTTTTGCCCGAAAATAATGGGAATGCATACCTTTTTGCCATAAAAAGGGAAACTTCTTCATTTTTGCTCCAAAATAAGGGGAATTTCTGCCTTCTTGCCTCTCAATAAGTGGAATTTCTTGTTTTTTCCCCAAAACAAAGGGAACTTCTGTCTTTTTTGCCCCAAATTAAAAGGAATTTCTGACTTATTACCCTGTAATAAGTGAAATTTCTGCAATTTTGCCCCAAAATAAGGGATATTTCTGCCTTTTTGCCCCCAAATAAGGGGAATTTCAGCCTTTTTACCTCATAATAAGTGGAATTTCTGCCTTTTTGCCCCCAAAATAACAAAATTCCTTTTTTTCCCTGAAATAAGTGAAATTTCTGCAATTTTGCTCAAAATAAGTGAAATTTCTGCAATTTTGCCCCAGAATAAGGGAAATTTCTGGAATTTTGCCCCAAAATAAAGAGAATTTCTGTGTTTTCGCCCCAACATATAGGGAATTTCTGCCTTTTTGCCCCACAATTATGGGAATTTCTGCAATTTTGCTCCAAAATACAGGGAATTTCTGCCTTTTTGCCCGAAAAAAAGGGGAATGCATAACTTTTTGAAATAAACGAGGAAAATTTCTTCATTTTTGCTCCAAAATAAGAAGAATTTAGGCTTTTTAGCCTCTAAATAAGTGGAATTTCTGTCTTTTTCCCCCAAAACAAAGGGAATTTCTGTATTTTTCACCAAAATAAGGGGAATTTCTGACTTATTACCCTGAAATAAGTGAAATTTTTGCAATTTTGCCCCAAAATAAGGGGAATTTCTATCTGTTTGCTCCCGAAAAAGAAGATTTTCTGTCTTTTTGCCCCAAAAGAATAAGAATTTCTGCCTTTTTGCACGAAAATTGAGAGAATTTCTGCAATTTTGCTTCAATATACGGGGAATTTCTGCTTATTATCCCGAAAGTAAGGGGAATGTATACCTTTTGCCACAAAAAAGGGAAATTTCTTCATTTTTGCCCCAAAATTAGAGCAATTTCTGCCTTTTTACCTCAAAATAAGTGAAATTTCTGACTTTTTAAACAAAAATAAACGGAATTTCTGTCATTTTGCCCCAAAATTAAAGGAATTTTTGAATTATGCCCTGAAATATGTGAAATTTCTGCAATTTTGCCCCAAAATAAAAGAAATTTCTGCATTTTTGCCACAAAATAAGGAGAATTTGTGTTTTTCTGCCCCAAAATAAGGAAAATTTCTGCCTTTTTGCCCCCAAATAAGGGGAATTTCAGCCTTTTTACCTCAAAATAAGGGGAATTTCTGCATTTTTGCCCTAAAATAAGGAAAATTTCTGCCTTTTTTCCCTGAAATAATTGAAATTTCTGCAATTTTGCCCAAAAATAAGTGAAATTTCTGCAATTTTGCCCCAAAATAAGGGAAATTTCTGGAATTTTGCCCCAAAATAAGGGGAATTTCTGAGTTTTGCCCCAAAATAAGGAGAATGTCTGTCTTTTTGCCCCAACATATAGGGAATTTTTTCCTTTTTTCCCCAGAATTAGGGGAATTTCTGCAATTTTGCTCCAAAATACAAGGAATTTCTGCATTTTGCCCGAAAATAGAGGAAATGCATAAGTTTTTGCCATAAAAAAGGAAAATTTCTTCATTTTGCTCCAAAATAAGAAGAATTTCGGCTTTTTAGCCTCTAAATAAGTGGAATTTCTGTCTTTTTCCCCCAAAACAAAGGGAATTTTTGTCTTTTTTGTCCCAAAATAAGGGAGATTTCTGACTTATTACCCTGAAATAAGTGAAATTTCTGCAATTTTGCCCCAAAATAAGGGAAATTTCTACCTTTTTGCTCTGAAATATGTGAAATTTCTGCAATTTTACCCCCAAATAAGGTGGATTTCTGCCTTTTTGCCCCAAAATAATGGGAATTTCTACCTTTTTGCCCCAAAAAAAGAAAAATTTTTGCTTTTTTTCTCTAAAATAAGTGAAATTTCTGCAATTTTGCCCTAAAATAAGGGAAATTTCTGCAATTTTTCCCCATAATAAGGGAAATTTCTGCAATTTTGCCCCAAAATAAGGGGAATTTCTCCCTTATTGCCCCAAAATAAAGGAAATTTCAGGCTTTATACCTGAAAATAAGTAAAATTTCTGCAATTTTGCACCAAATAGGTGAAATTTCTGCAATTTTGACCCAAAATAAGGTAAATTCCTGCAATTTTGCCCCAAAATAAAGGAAATTTCTAGAATTTTGCCCCAAAATAAGGGGAATTTTTGTCTTTTGCCCCAAAATTAGAAGAATTTCTGCAATTTTGCTCTAAAATACAGGGAATTTCTGCCTTTTTGCCTGAAAATAATGGGAATGCATACCTTTTTGCCATAAAAAGGGAAATTTCTTCATTTTTGCTCCAAAATAAGGGGAATTTCTGCCTTTTTGCCTCTAAATAAATGGAATTTCTGTCTTTTGCCCCCAAAACAAAGGGAATTTCTGTCTTTTTTGCCCCAAAATAAGGGGAATTACTGATTTATTACCGTGAAATAAGTGAAATTTCTGCAATTTTGCCCCAAAATAAGGAAAATTTCTGCAATTTTGCCCCAATGTAAACGAAATTTCTGCAATTTTGCCCCAAAATAAGGAGAAATTCTGACTGTTTGCTCCCAAAAAAAGGAGATTTTCTGTCTTTTTGACCCAAAATAAGGAGAATTTCTGCCTTTTTGCCCAAAAATTATGAGAATTTCTGCAATTTTGCTTCAAAATACGGGAAATTTCTGCTTTTAATCCCGAAAGTAAGAGGAATGTATACCTTTTCTCACAAAAAAAGGATTTTCTTCATTTTTGCCCCAAAATAAAAGAAATTTCTGCATTTTTGCCACAAAATAAGGGGAATTTCTGTCTTTTTGCCCCAAAATAAGGGAAATTTCTGCCTTTTTGCCTCCAAATAAGAAGAATTTCGGACTTTTTACCTCAAAATAAGGGGAATTTCTGCATTTTTGCCCCAAAATAAGGAAAATCTCTGGCTTTTTTCCCTAAAATAAGTGAAATTTCTGGAATTTTGCCCCAAAATAAGTGAAATTTCTTCAATTTTGCCCCAAAATAAGGGAAATTTCTGGAATTTTGCCCCAAAATAAGGGGAATTTCTGAGTTTTGCCCCAAAATAAGGAGAATTTCTTTCTTTTTGCCCCAACATATAGGGAATTTCTGCCTTTTTGCCCCACAATTAGGGGAATTTATGCAATTTTGCTCCAAAATACAGGGAATTTCTGCCTTTTACCCCGAAAATAAGGGGAGTGCATAATTTTTGAAATAAACGAGAAAAATTTCTTCATTTTTGCTCCAAAATAAGAATTTCTGCTTTTTTGCCTCTAAATAAGTGGAATTTCTGTCTTTTTCCCCCCAAACAAAGGGAATTTCTCTCTTTTTTGCCCCAAAATAAGGGGAATTTCTGACTTATTAAATTGAAATAAGTGAAATTTCTGCAATTTTGCCACAAAATAAGAGAAATTTCTTCAATTTTGCCCCAATGTAAAGCAAATATTGGCAATTTTGCCCCAAAATAAGGGGAATTTCTGACTTATTAACCTGAAATAAGTGAAATTTCTGCAATTTTGCCTTAAAATAAGGGAAATTTCTGCAATTTTGCCCCAATGTAAAAAAAAATTTCTGCAATTTTGCCCCACAATATGGGGAATTTCTGACTGTTTGCTCCTGAAAAAGGAGATTTTCTGTCTTTTTGCCTCAAAATAAAAAGAATTTCTGCCTTTTTGCCCAAAAATTGAGAGAATTTATGCAATTTTGCTTCAAAATACGGGGAATTTCTGCTTTTTATCCCGAAAGTAAGGGAAATGTATACCTTTTGCCACAAAAAAGGGAATTTTCTTCATTTTTGCCCCCAAAAAAGAGGAATTTCTGCCTTTTTACCTCAAAATAAGTGAAATTTCTGCCTTTTTACCCCAAAATAAACAGAATTTCTGTCTTTTTGCCCCAAAATAAAAGGAATTTTTGAATTATGCCCTGAAATAAGTGAAATTTCTGCAAATTTGCACCAAAATAAAAGAAATTTCTGCATTTTTGCCACAAAATAAGGGGAATTTCTGTGTTTTTGCCCCCAAAAGAGGGGAATTTCAGCCTTTTTACCTCAAAATAAGGTGAATTTCTGCATTTTTCCACAAAATAAGGAAAATTTCTGCCTTTTTTCCCTGATATAAGTGAAATTTCTGCATTTTTGCCCCAAAATAAGGGAAATTTCAGCCTTTTTGCCCTGAAATATGTGAAATTTCTGCAATTTTGCAGCAAAATAAGGTAAATTCCTGCAATTTTATTCCAAAATAAAGGAAATTTCTGGAATTTTGCCCCAAAATAAGGGGAATTTCTGATTTTTGCCCCAAAATAAAGGGAATTTCTGCCTTTTGCCCCAAAATTAGGGGAATATCTGCAATTTTGCTCCAAAATACGGGGAATGTTTGCCTTTTTGCCCGAAAATAATGGGAATGCATAACTTTTTGCCATAAAAAGAGAAATTTCTTCATTTTTGCTCCAAAATAAGTATTTCTGCTTTTCTGCCTCTAAATAACTGGAATTTCTGTCTTTTTCCCCCCAAACAAAGGGAATTTCTGTATTGTTTGCCCCAAAATAAGGGGAATTTCTGACTTATTAAATTGAAATAAGTGAAATTTCTGCAATTTTGCCACAAAATAAGAGAAATTTCTTCAATTTTGCCCCAATGTAAAGCAAATATTGGCAATTTTGCCCCAAAATAAGGGGAATTTCTGACTTATTAACCTGAAATAAGTGAAATTTCTGCAATTTTGGCTTAAAATAAGGGAAATTTCTGCAATTTTGCCCCAATGTAAAAAAAATTTCTGCAATTTTGCCCCACAATATGGGAAATTTCTGACTGTTTGCTCCTGAAAAAGGAGATTTTCTGTCTTTTTGCCTCAAAATAAAAAGAATTTCTGCCTTTTTGCCCAAAAATTGAGAGAATTTATGCAATTTTGCTTCAAAATACGGGGAATTTCTGCTTTTTATCCCGAAAGTAAGGGAAATGTATACCTTTTGCCACAAAAAAGGGAATTTTCTTCATTTTTGCCCCCAAAAAAGAGGAATTTCTGCCTTTTTACCTCAAAATAAGTGAAATTTCTGCCTTTTTACCCCAAAATAAACAGAATTTCTGTCTTTTTGCCCCAAAATAAAAGGAATTTTTGAATTATGCCCTGAAATAAGTGAAATTTCTGCAAATTTGCCCCAAAATAAAAGAAATTTCTGCATTTTTGCCACAAAATAAGGGGAATTTCTGTGTTTTTGCCCCCAAATAAGGGGAATTTCAGCCTTTTTACCTCAAAATAAGGTGAATTTCTGCATTTTTCCACAAAATAAGGAAAATTTCTGCCTTTTTTCCCTGATATAAGTGAAATTTCTGCATTTTTGCCCCAAAATAAGGGAAATTTCAGCCTTTTTGCCCTGAAATATGTGAAATTTCTGCAATTTTGCAGCAAAATAAGGTAAATTCCTGCAATTTTATTCCAAAATAAAGGAAATTTCTGGAATTTTGCCCCAAAATAAGGGGAATTTCTGATTTTTGCCCCAAAATAAAGGGAATTTCTGCCTTTTGCCCCAAAATTAGGGGAATTTCTGCAATTTTGCTCCAAAATACGGGGAATGTTTGCCTTTTTGCCCGAAAATAATGGGAATGCATACCTTTTTTCCATAAAAAGAGAAATTTCTTCATTTTTGCTCCAAAATAAGGGGAATTTCTGCCTTTTTGCCTCTAAATAAATGGAATTTCTGTCTTATGCCCCCAAAACAAAGGGAATTTCTGTCTTTTTTGCCCCAAAATAAGGGGAATTACTGATTTATTACCCTGAAATAAGTGAAATTTCTGCAATTTTGCCCCAAAATAAGGAAAATTTCTGCAATTTTGCCCCAATGTAAACGAAATTTCTGCAATTTTGCCCCAAAATAAGGAGAAATTCTGACTGTTTGCTCCCAAAAAAAGGAGATTTTCTGTCTTTTTGACCCAAAATAAGGAGAATTTCTGCCTTTTTGCCCAAAAATTATGAGAATTTCTGCAATTTTGCTTCAAAATACGGGAAATTTCTGCTTTTAATCCCGAAAGTAAGAGGAATGTATACCTTTTCTCACAAAAAAAGGATTTTCTTCATTTTTGCCCCAAAATAAAAGAAATTTCTGCATTTTTGCCACAAAATAAGGGGAATTTCTGTCTTTTTGCCCCAAAATAAGGGAAATTTCTGCCTTTTTGCCTCCAAATAAGAAGAATTTCGGACTTTTTACCTCAAAATAAGGGGAATTTCTGCATTTTTGCCCCAAAATAAGGAAAATCTCTGGCTTTTTTCCCTAAAATAAGTGAAATTTCTGCAATTTTGCCCCAAAATAAGTGAAATTTCTTCAATTTTGCCCCAAAATAAGGGAAATTTCTGGAATTTTGCCCCAAAATAAGGGGAATTTCTGAGTTTTGCCCCAAAATAAGGAGAATTTCTTTCTTTTTGCCCCAACATATAGGGAATTTCTGCCTTTTTGCCCCACAATTAGGGGAATTTCTGCAATTTTGCTCCAAAATACAGGGAATTTCTGCCTTTTACCCCGAAAATAAGGGGAATGCATAATTTTTGAAATAAACGAGAAAAATTTCTTCATTTTTGCTCCAAAATAAGAAGAATTTCTGCTTTTTTGCCTCTAAATAAGTGGAATTTCTGTCTTTTTCCCCCAAAACAAAGGAAATTTCTGTCTTTTTTGCCACAAAATAAGGGTAATTTCTGACTGTTTGCTCCCGAAAAAGGAGATTTTCTGTCTTTTTACCAAAAAATAAGGAGAATTTCTGCCTTTTTGCCCGAAAATTGAGAGAATTTCTGCAATTTTGCTTCAAAATACAGGGAATTTCTGCTTTTTATCCAGAAAGTAAGGGGAATGTATACCTTTTGCCACAAAAAAGGGAAATTTCTTCATTTTTGCCCCAAAATTAGAGAAATTTCTTCCTTTTTACTTCAAAATAAGTGAAATTTCTGCTTTTTTACACAAAAATAAACGGAATTTCTGTCATTTTGCCCCAAAATAAAAGGAATTTTTGAATTATGCCCTGAAATATGTGAAATTTCTGCAATTTTGCCCCAAAATAAAAGAAATTTCTGCATTTTTGCCACAAAATAAGGGGAATTTCTGTCTCTTTGCCCCAAAATAAGGGAAATTTCTGCATTTTTGTCCCCAAATAAGGGAAATTACAGCATTTTTACCTCAAAATAAGGGGAATTTCTGCATTTTTGCCCCAAAATAAGGAAAATTTCTGCCTTTTTTCCCTGAAATAAGTGAAATTTCTTCAATTTTGCCCAAATTAGTGAAATTTCTGCAATTTTGCCCCAAAATAAGGGAAATTTCTGGAATTTTGCCCCAAAATAAGGGGAATTTCTGAGTTTTGCCCCAAAATAAAGAGAATTTCTGTGTTTTTGCCCCAACATATAGGGAATTTCTGCCTTTTTGCCCCACAATTAGGGGAATTTCTGCAATTTTGCTCCAAAGTACAGGGAATTTCTGCCTTTTTGCCCAAAAATAAGGGGAATGCATAACCTTTTGCCATAAACGAGAAAAATCTCTTCATTTTTGCTCCAAAATAAGAAGAATTTCTGCTTTTTTGCCTCTAAATAAGTGGAATTTCTGTCTTTTTCCCCCAAAACAAAGGGAATTTCTGTATTTTGCCCCAAAATAAGGGGAATTTCTGACTTATTACCCTGAAATAAGTGAAATTTCTGCAATTTTGCCCCAAAATAAGGGAAATTTCTGCCTTTTTGCCCTGAAATATGTGAAATTTCTGCAATTTTACCACAAAATAAGGTAAATTTCTGCCTTTTTGCCCCAAAATAATGGGAATTTCTGCCTTTTTGCCCCAAAATAAGAAAAATTTTTGTTTTTTTTCTCTGAAATAAGTAAAATTGCTGCAATTTTGCTCTAAAATAAGGAAAATTTTTGCAATTTTTCCCAAAAATAAGGGAAATTTCTGCAATTTTGCCCAAAAATAAGGGGAATTTCTCCTTTTTTGCCCCAAACTAAAGGAAATTTCAGCCTTTTTACCTGAAAATAAGTAAAATTTCTGCAATTTTGCCCCAGATAAAAAAATTTTCTGCAATTTTGCCCCAAAATAAGGTAAATTCCTGCAATTTTGCCCCAAAATAAAGGAAATTTCTTGAATTTTGCCCCAAAATAAGGGGAATTTCTGCCTTTTTGCCCGAAAATAATGGGAATGCATACCTTTTTGCCATAAAAAGGGAAACTTCTTCATTTTTGCTCCAAAATAAGGGGAATTTCTGCCTTCTTGCCTCTAAATAAGTGGAATTTCTTGTTTTTCCCCCAAAACAAAGGGAACTTCTGTCTTTTTTGCCCCAAATTAAAAGGAATTTCTGACTTATTACCCTGTAATAAGTGAAATTTCTGCAATTTTGCCCCAAAATAAGGGATATTTCTGCCTTTTTGCCCCCAAATAAGGGGAATTTCAGCCTTTTTACCTCAAAATAAGTGGAATTTCTGCCTTTTTGCCCCCAAAATAACAAAATTCCTTTTTTTCCCTGAAATAAGTGAAATTTCTGCAATTTTGCTCAAAATAAGTGAAATTTCTGCAATTTTGCCCCAGAATAAGGGAAATTTCTGGAATTTTGCCCCAAAATAAAGAGAATTTCTGTGTTTTCGCCCCAACATATAGGGAATTTCTGCCTTTTTGCCCCACAATTATGGGAATTTCTGCAATTTTGCTCCAAAATACAGGGAATTTCTGCCTTTTTGCCCGAAAAAAAGGGGAATGCATAACTTTTTGAAATAAACGAGGAAAATTTCTTCATTTTTGCTCCAAAATAAGAAGAATTTAGGCTTTTTAGCCTCTAAATAAGTGGAATTTCTGTCTTTTTCCCCCAAAACAAAGGGAATTTCTGTATTTTTCACCAAAATAAGGGGAATTTCTGAATTATTACCCTGAAATAAGTGAAATTTTTGCAATTTTGCCCCAAAATAAGGGGAATTTCTATCTGTTTGCTCCCGAAAAAGAAGATTTTCTGTCTTTTTGCCCCAAAAGAAGGAGAATTTCTGCCTTTTTGCACGAAAATTGAGAGAATTTCTGCAATTTTGCTTCAATATACGGGGAATTTCTGCTTATTATCCCGAAAGTAAGGGGAATGTATACCTTTTGCCACAAAAAAGGGAAATTTCTTCATTTTTGCCCCAAAATTAGAGCAATTTCTGCCTTTTTACCTCAAAATAAGTGAAATTTCTGACTTTTTAAACAAAAATAAACAGAATTTCTGTCATTTTGCCCCAAAATAAAAGGAATTTTTGAATTATGCCCTGAAATATGTGAAATTTCTGCAATTTTGCCCCAAAATAAAAGAAATTTCTGCATTTTTGCCACAAAATAAGGAGAATTTGTGTTTTTCTGCCCCAAAATAAGGAAAATTTCTGCCTTTTTGCCCCCAAATAAGGGGAATTTCAGCCTTTTTACCTCAAAATAAGGGGAATTTCTGCATTTTTGCCCTAAAATAAGGAAAATTTCTGCCTTTTTTCCCTGAAATAATTGAAATTTCTGCAATTTTGCCCAAAAATAAGTGAAATTTCTGCAATTTTGCCCCAAAATAAGGGAAATTTCTGGAATTTTGCCCCAAAATAAGGGGAATTTCTGAGTTTTGCCCCAAAATAAGGAGAATGTCTGTCTTTTTGCCCCAACATATAGGGAATTTTTTCCTTTTTTCCCCAGAATTAGGGGAATTTCTGCAATTTTGCTCCAAAATACAAGGAATTTCTGCATTTTGCCCGAAAATAGAGGAAATGCATAAGTTTTTGCCATAAAAAAGGAAAATTTCTTCATTTTGCTCCAAAATAAGAAGAATTTCGGCTTTTTAGCCTCTAAATAAGTGGAATTTCTGTCTTTTTCCCCCAAAACAAAGGGAATTTTTGTCTTTTTTGTCCCAAAATAAGGGAGATTTCTGACTTATTACCCTGAAATAAGTGAAATTTCTGCAATTTTGCCCCAAAATAAGGGAAATTTCTACCTTTTTGCTCTGAAATATGTGAAATTTCTGCAATTTTACCCCAAAATAAGGTG
Organism: Micromys minutus; assembly: GCF_963924665.1. Lineage (NCBI taxonomy): Eukaryota > Metazoa > Chordata > Mammalia > Rodentia > Muridae > Micromys > Micromys minutus. The sequence continues at coordinate 119,647 of NW_027667481.1, forward strand.
TATATCTGCCTTTTTGTCCCAAATTAATGGGAATTTCTACCTTTTTGCCCCAAAAAAAGAAAAATTTTTGCTTTTTTTCTCTAAAATAAGTGAAATTTCTGCAATTTTGCCCTAAAATAAGGGAAATTTCTGAAATTTTTCCCCATAATAAGGGAAATTTCTGCAATTTTGCCCCAAAATAAGGGGAATTTCTCCCTTATTGCCCCAAAATAAAGGAAATTTCAGGCTTTATACCTGAAAATAAGTAAAATTTCTGCAATTTTGCACCAAATAGGTGAAATTTCTGCAATTTTGACCCAAAATAAGGTAAATTCCTGCAATTTTGCCCCAAAATAAAGGAAATTTCTAGAATTTTGCCCCAAAATAAGGGGAATTTCTGTCTTTTGCCCCAAAATTAGAAGAATTTCTGCAATTTTGCTCTAAAATACAGGGAATTTCTGCCTTTTTGCCTGAAAATAATGGGAATGCATACCTTTTTGCCATAAAAAGGGAAATTTCTTCATTTTTGCTCCAAAATAAGGGGAATTTCTGCCTTTTTGCCTCTAAATAAATGGAATTTCTGTCTTTTGCCCCCAAAACAAAGGGAATTTCTGTCTTTTTTGCCCCAAAATAAGGGGAATTACTGATTTATTACCGTGAAATAAGTGAAATTTCTGCAATTTTGCCCCAAAATAAGGAAAATTTCTGCAATTTTGCCCCAATGTAAACGAAATTTCTGCAATTTTGCCCCAAAATAAGGAGAAATTCTGACTGTTTGCTCCCAAAAAAAGGAGATTTTCTGTCTTTTTGACCCAAAATAAGGAGAATTTCTGCCTTTTTGCCCAAAAATTATGAGAATTTCTGCAATTTTGCTTCAAAATACGGGAAATTTCTGCTTTTAATCCCGAAAGTAAGAGGAATGTATACCTTTTCTCACAAAAAAAGGATTTTCTTCATTTTTGCCCCAAAATAAAAGAAATTTCTGCATTTTTGCCACAAAATAAGGGGAATTTCTGTCTTTTTGCCCCAAAATAAGGGAAATTTCTGCCTTTTTGCCTCCAAATAAGAAGAATTTCGGACTTTTTACCTCAAAATAAGGGGAATTTCTGCATTTTTGCCCCAAAATAAGGAAAATCTCTGGCTTTTTTCCCTAAAATAAGTGAAATTTCTGGAATTTTGCCCCAAAATAAGTGAAATTTCTTCAATTTTGCCCCAAAATAAGGGAAATTTCTGGAATTTTGCCCCAAAATAAGGGGAATTTCTGAGTTTTGCCCCAAAATAAGGAGAATTTCTTTCTTTTTGCCCCAACATATAGGGAATTTCTGCCTTTTTGCCCCACAATTAGGGGAATTTATGCAATTTTGCTCCAAAATACAGGGAATTTCTGCTTTTTACCCCGAAAATAAGGGGAATGCATAATTTTTGAAATAAACGAGAAAAATTTCTTCATTTTTGCTCCAAAATAAGAATTTCTGCTTTTTTGCCTCTAAATAAGTGGAATTTCTGTCTTTTTCCCCCCAAACAAAGGGAATTTCTCTCTTTTTTGCCCCAAAATAAGGGGAATTTCTGACTTATTAAATTGAAATAAGTGAAATTTCTGCAATTTTGCCACAAAATAAGAGAAATTTCTTCAATTTTGCCCCAATGTAAAGCAAATATTGGCAATTTTGCCCCAAAATAAGGGGAATTTCTGACTTATTAACCTGAAATAAGTGAAATTTCTGCAATTTTGCCTTAAAATAAGGGAAATTTCTGCAATTTTGCCCCAATGTAAAAAAAAATTTCTGCAATTTTGCCCCACAATATGGGGAATTTCTGACTGTTTGCTCCTGAAAAAGGAGATTTTCTGTCTTTTTGCCTCAAAATAAAAAGAATTTCTGCCTTTTTGCCCAAAAATTGAGAGAATTTATGCAATTTTGCTTCAAAATACGGGGAATTTCTGCTTTTTATCCCGAAAGTAAGGGAAATGTATACCTTTTGCCACAAAAAAGGGAATTTTCTTCATTTTTGCCCCCAAAAAAGAGGAATTTCTGCCTTTTTACCTCAAAATAAGTGAAATTTCTGCCTTTTTACCCCAAAATAAACAGAATTTCTGTCTTTTTGCCCCAAAATAAAAGGAATTTTTGAATTATGCCCTGAAATAAGTGAAATTTCTGCAAATTTGCCCCAAAATAAAAGAAATTTCTGCATTTTTGCCACAAAATAAGGGGAATTTCTGTGTTTTTGCCCCCAAAAGAGGGGAATTTCAGCCTTTTTACCTCAAAATAAGGTGAATTTCTGCATTTTTCCACAAAATAAGGAAAATTTCTGCCTTTTTTCCCTGATATAAGTGAAATTTCTGCATTTTTGCCCCAAAATAAGGGAAATTTCAGCCTTTTTGCCCTGAAATATGTGAAATTTCTGCAATTTTGCAGCAAAATAAGGTAAATTCCTGCAATTTTATTCCAAAATAAAGGAAATTTCTGGAATTTTGCCCCAAAATAAGGGGAATTTCTGATTTTTGCCCCAAAATAAAGGGAATTTCTGCCTTTTGCCCCAAAATTAGGGGAATATCTGCAATTTTGCTCCAAAATACGGGGAATGTTTGCCTTTTTGCCCGAAAATAATGGGAATGCATAACTTTTTGCCATAAAAAGAGAAATTTCTTCATTTTTGCTCCAAAATAAGAATTTCTGCTTTTCTGCCTCTAAATAACTGGAATTTCTGTCTTTTTCCCCCCAAACAAAGGGAATTTCTGTATTGTTTGCCCCAAAATAAGGGGAATTTCTGACTTATTAAATTGAAATAAGTGAAATTTCTGCAATTTTGCCACAAAATAAGAGAAATTTCTTCAATTTTGCCCCAATGTAAAGCAAATATTGGCAATTTTGCCCCAAAATAAGGGGAATTTCTGACTTATTAACCTGAAATAAGTGAAATTTCTGCAATTTTGCCTTAAAATAAGGGAAATTTCTGCAATTTTGCCCCAATGTAAAAAAAATTTCTGCAATTTTGCCCCACAATATGGGGAATTTCTGACTGTTTGCTCCTGAAAAAGGAGATTTTCTGTCTTTTTGCCTCAAAATAAAAAGAATTTCTGCCTTTTTGCCCAAAAATTGAGAGAATTTATGCAATTTTGCTTCAAAATACGGGGAATTTCTGCTTTTTATCCCGAAAGTAAGGGAAATGTATACCTTTTGCCACAAAAAAGGGAATTTTCTTCATTTTTGCCCCCAAAAAAGAGGAATTTCTGCCTTTTTACCTCAAAATAAGTGAAATTTCTGCCTTTTTACCCCAAAATAAACAGAATTTCTGTCTTTTTGCCCCAAAATAAAAGGAATTTTTGAATTATGCCCTGAAATAAGTGAAATTTCTGCAAATTTGCCCCAAAATAAAAGAAATTTCTGCATTTTTGCCACAAAATAAGGGGAATTTCTGTGTTTTTGGCCCCAAATAAGGGGAATTTCAGCCTTTTTACCTCAAAATAAGGTGAATTTCTGCATTTTTCCACAAAATAAGAAAAATTTCTGTTTTTTTTCCCTGATATAAGTGAAATTTCTGCATTTTTGCCCCAAAATAAGGGAAATTTCAGCCTTTTTGCCCTCAAATATGTGAAATTTCTGCAATTTTGCAGCAAAATAAGGTAAATTCCTGCAATTTTATTCCAAAATAAAGGAAATTTCTGGAATTTTGCCCCAAAATAAGGGGAATTTCTGATTTTTGCCCCAAAATAAAGGGAATTTCTGCCTTTTGCCCCAAAATTAGGGGAATATCTGCAATTTTGCTCCAAAATACGGGGAATGTTTGCCTTTTTGCCCGAAAATAATGGGAATGCATACCTTTTTTCCATAAAAAGAGAAATTTCTTCATTTTTGCTCCAAAATAAGGGGAATTTCTGCCTTTTTGCCTCTAAATAAATGGAATTTCTGTCTTATGCCCCCAAAACAAAGGGAATTTCTGTCTTTTTTGCCCCAAAATAAGGGGAATTACTGATTTATTACCCTGAAATAAGTGAAATTTCTGCAATTTTGCCCCAAAATAAGGAAAATTTCTGCAATTTTGCCCCAATGTAAACGAAATTTCTGCAATTTTGCCCCAAAATAAGGAGAAATTCTGACTGTTTGCTCCCAAAAAAAGGAGATTTTCTGTCTTTTTGACCCAAAATAAGGAGAATTTCTGCCTTTTTGCCCAAAAATTATGAGAATTTCTGCAATTTTGCTTCAAAATACGGGAAATTTCTGCTTTTAATCCCGAAAGTAAGAGGAATGTATACCTTTTCTCACAAAAAAAGGATTTTCTTCATTTTTGCCCCAAAATAAAAGAAATTTCTGCATTTTTGCCACAAAATAAGGGGAATTTCTGTCTTTTTGCCCCAAAATAAGGGAAATTTCTGCCTTTTTGCCTCCAAATAAGAAGAATTTCGGACTTTTTACCTCAAAATAAGGGGAATTTCTGCATTTTTGCCCCAAAATAAGGAAAATCTCTGGCTTTTTTCCCTAAAATAAGTGAAATTTCTGCAATTTTGCCCCAAAATAAGTGAAATTTCTTCAATTTTGCCCCAAAATAAGGGAAATTTCTGGAATTTTGCCCCAAAATAAGGGGAATTTCTGAGTTTTGCCCCAAAATAAGGAGAATTTCTTTCTTTTTGCCCCAACATATAGGGAATTTCTGCCTTTTTGCCCCACAATTAGGGGAATTTCTGCAATTTTGCTCCAAAATACAGGGAATTTCTGCCTTTTACCCCGAAAATAAGGGGAATGCATAATTTTTGAAATAAACGAGAAAAATTTCTTCATTTTTGCTCCAAAATAAGAAGAATTTCTGCTTTTTTGCCTCTAAATAAGTGGAATTTCTGTCTTTTTCCCCCAAAACAAAGGAAATTTCTGTCTTTTTTGCCACAAAATAAGGGTAATTTCTGACTGTTTGCTCCCGAAAAAGGAGATTTTCTGTCTTTTTACCAAAAAATAAGGAGAATTTCTGCCTTTTTGCCCGAAAATTGAGAGAATTTCTGCAATTTTGCTTCAAAATACAGGGAATTTCTGCTTTTTATCCAGAAAGTAAGGGGAATGTATACCTTTTGCCACAAAAAAGGGAAATTTCTTCATTTTTGCCCCAAAATTAGAGAAATTTCTTCCTTTTTACTTCAAAATAAGTGAAATTTCTGCTTTTTTACACAAAAATAAACGGAATTTCTGTCATTTTGCCCCAAAATAAAAGGAATTTTTGAATTATGCCCTGAAATATGTGAAATTTCTGCAATTTTGCCCCAAAATAAAAGAAATTTCTGCATTTTTGCCACAAAATAAGGGGAATTTCTGTCTCTTTGCCCCAAAATAAGGGAAATTTCTGCATTTTTGTCCCCAAATAAGGGGAATTACAGCATTTTTACCTCAAAATAAGGGGAATTTCTGCATTTTTGCCTCAAAATAAGGAAAATTTCTGCCTTTTTTCCCTGAAATAAGTGAAATTTCTTCAATTTTGCCCCAAATTAGTGAAATTTCTGCAATTTTGCCCCAAAATAAGGGAAATTTCTGGAATTTTGCCCCAAAATAAGGGGAATTTCTGAGTTTTGCCCCAAAATAAAGAGAATTTCTGTGTTTTTGCCCCAACATATAGGGAATTTCTGCCTTTTTGCCCCACAATTAGGGGAATTTCTGCAATTTTGCTCCAAAATACAGGGAATTTCTGCCTTTTTGCCCAAAAATAAGGGGAATGCATAACCTTTTGCCATAAACGAGAAAAATCTCTTCATTTTTGCTCCAAAATAAGAAGAATTTCTGCTTTTTTGCCTCTAAATAAGTGGAATTTCTGTCTTTTTCCCCCAAAACAAAGGGAATTTCTGTATTTTGCCCCAAAATAAGGGGAATTTCTGACTTATTACCCTGAAATAAGTGAAATTTCTGCAATTTTGCCCCAAAATAAGGGAAATTTCTGCCTTTTTGCCCTGAAATATGTGAAATTTCTGCAATTTTACCACAAAATAAGGTAAATTTCTGCCTTTTTGCCCCAAAATAATGGGAATTTCTGCCTTTTTGCCCCAAAATAAGAAAAATTTTTGTTTTTTTTCTCTGAAATAAGTAAAATTGCTGCAATTTTGCTCTAAAATAAGGAAAATTTTTGCAATTTTTCCCAAAAATAAGGGAAATTTCTGCAATTTTGCCCAAAAATAAGGGGAATTTCTCCTTTTTTGCCCCAAACTAAAGGAAATTTCAGCCTTTTTACCTGAAAATAAGTAAAATTTCTGCAATTTTGCCCCAGATAAGAAAAATTTCTGCAATTTTGCCCCAAAATAAGGTAAATTCCTGCAATTTTGCCCCAAAATAAAGGAAATTTCTTGAATTTTGCCCCAAAATAAGGGGAATTTCTGCCTTTTTGCCCGAAAATAATGGGAATGCATACCTTTTTGCCATAAAAAGGGAAACTTCTTCATTTTTGCTCCAAAATAAGGGGAATTTCTGCCTTCTTGCCTCTAAATAAGTGGAATTTCTTGTTTTTCCCCCAAAACAAAGGGAACTTCTGTCTTTTTTGCCCCAAATTAAAAGGAATTTCTGACTTATTACCCTGTAATAAGTGAAATTTCTGCAATTTTGCCCCAAAATAAGGGATATTTCTGCCTTTTTGCCCCCAAATAAGGGGAATTTCAGCCTTTTTACCTCAAAATAAGTGGAATTTCTGCCTTTTTGCCCCCAAAATAACAAAATTCCTTTTTTTCCCTGAAATAAGTGAAATTTCTGCAATTTTGCTCAAAATAAGTGAAATTTCTGCAATTTTGCCCCAGAATAAGGGAAATTTCTGGAATTTTGCCCCAAAATAAAGAGAATTTCTGTGTTTTCGCCCCAACATATAGGGAATTTCTGCCTTTTTGCCCCACAATTATGGGAATTTCTGCAATTTTGCTCCAAAATACAGGGAATTTCTGCCTTTTTGCCCGAAAAAAAGGGGAATGCATAACTTTTTTAAATAAACGAGGAAAATTTCTTCATTTTTGCTCCAAAATAAGAAGAATTTAGGCTTTTTAGCCTCTAAATAAGTGGAATTTCTGTCTTTTTCCCCCAAAACAAAGGGAATTTCTGTATTTTTCACCAAAATAAGGGGAATTTCTGACTTATTACCCTGAAATAAGTGAAATTTTTGCAATTTTGCCCCAAAATAAGGGGAATTTCTATCTGTTTGCTCCCGAAAAAGAAGATTTTCTGTCTTTTTGCCCCAAAAGAAGGAGAATTTCTGCCTTTTTGCACGAAAATTGAGAGAATTTCTGCAATTTTGCTTCAATATACGGGGAATTTCTGCTTATTATCCCGAAAGTAAGGGGAATGTATACCTTTTGCCACAAAAAAGGGAAATTTCTTCATTTTTGCCCCAAAATTAGAGCAATTTCTGCCTTTTTACCTCAAAATAAGTGAAATTTCTGACTTTTTAAACAAAAATAAACGGAATTTCTGTCATTTTGCCCCAAAATAAAAGGAATTTTTGAATTATGCCCTGAAATATGTGAAATTTCTGCAATTTTGCCCCAAAATAAAAGAAATTTCTGCATTTTTGCCCCAAAATAAGGGAAATTTCTGCAATTTTGCCCCAAAATAAGGGAAATTTCTGGAATTTTGCCCCAAAATAAGGGGAATTTCTGAGTTTTGCCCCAAAATAAGGAGAATTTCTGTCTTTTTGCCCCAACATATAGGGAATTTTTGCCTTTTTGCCCCAGAATTAGGGGAATTTCTGCAATTTTGCTCCAAAATACAAGGAATTTCTGCATTTTGCCCGAAAATAGAGAAAATGCATAAGTTTTTGCCATAAAAAAGAAAAATTTCTTCATTTTGCTCCAAAATAAGAAGAATTTCGGCTTTTTAGCCTCTAAATAAGTGGAATTTCTGTCTTTTTCCCCCAAAACAAAGGGAATTTTTGTCTTTTTTGTCCCAAAATAAGGGAGATTTCTGACTTATTACCCTGAAATAAGTGAAATTTCTGCAATTTTGCCCCAAAATAAGGGAAATTTCTACCTTTTTGCTCTGAAATATGTGAAATTTCTGCAATTTTACCCCCAAATAAGGTGGATTTCTGCCTTTTTGCCCCAAAATAATGGGAATTTCTACATTTTTGCCCCAAAAAAAGAAAAATTTTTGCTTTTTTTCTCTAAAATAAGTGAAATTTCTGCAATTTTGCCCTAAAATAAGGGAAATTTCTGCAATTTTTCCCCATAATCAGGGAAATTTCTGCAATTTTGCCCCAAAATACGGGGAATTTCTCCCTTATTGCCCCAAAATAAAGGAAATTTCAGCCTTTATACCTGAAAATAAGTAAAATTTCTGCAATTTTGCACCAAATAGGTGAAATTTCTGCAATTTTGACCCAAAATAAGGTAAATTCCTGCAATTTTGCCCCAAAATAAAGGAAATTTCTGGAATTTTGCCCCAAAATAAGGGGAATTTCTGCCTTTTGCCCCAAAATTAGAAGAATTTCTGCAATTTTGCTCTAAAATACAGGGAATTTCTGCCTTTTTGCCTGAAAATAATGGGAATGCATACCTTTTTGCCATAAAAAGGGAAATTTCTTCATTTTTGCTCCAAAATAAGGGGAATTTCTGCCTTTTTGCCCCCAAATAAGGGGAATTTCAGCCTTTTTACCTCAAAATAAGGGGAATTTCTGCATTTTTGCCCTAAAATATGGAAAATTTCTGCCTTTTTTCCCTGAAATAAGTGAAATTTCTGCAATTTTGCCCCAAAATAAGTGAAATTTCTGCAATTTTGCCCCAAAATAAGGGAAATTTCTGGAATTTTGCCCCAAAATAAGGGGAATTTCTGAGTTTTGCCCCAAAATAAGGAGAATTTCTGTCTTTTTGCCCCAACATATAGGGAATTTTTGCCTTTTTGCCCCAGAATTAGGGGAATTTCTGCAATTTTGCTCCAAAATACAAGGAATTTCTGCATTTTGCCCGAAAATAGAGAAAATGCATAAGTTTTTGCCATAAAAAAGAAAAATTTCTTCATTTTGCTCCAAAATAAGAAGAATTTCGGCTTTTTAGCCTCTAAATAAGTGGAATTTCTGTCTTTTTCCCCCAAAACAAAGGGAATTTTTGTCTTTTTTGTCCCAAAATAAGGGAGATTTCTGACTTATTACCCTGAAATAAGTGAAATTTCTGCAATTTTGCCCCAAAATAAGGGAAATTTCTACCTTTTTGCTCTGAAATATGTGAAATTTCTGCAATTTTACCCCCAAATAAGGTGGATTTCTGCCTTTTTGCCCCAAAATAATGGGAATTTCTACATTTTTGCCCCAAAAAAAGAAAAATTTTTGCTTTTTTTCTCTAAAATAAGTGAAATTTCTGCAATTTTGCCCTAAAATAAGGGAAATTTCTGCAATTTTTCCCCATAATAAGGGAAATTTCTGCAATTTTGCCCCAAAATAAGGGGAATTTCTCCCTTATTGCCCCAAAATAAAGGAAATTTCAGCCTTTATACCTGAAAATAAGTAAAATTTCTGCAATTTTGCACCAAATAGGTGAAATTTCTGCAATTTTGACCCAAAATAAGGTAAATTCCTGCAATTTTGCCCCAAAATAAAGGAAATTTCTGGAATTTTGCCCCAAAATAAGGGGAATTTCTGCCTTTTGCCCCAAAATTAGAAGAATTTCTGCAATTTTGCTCTAAAATACAGGGAATTTCTGCCTTTTTGCCTGAAAATAATGGGAATGAATACCTTTTTGCCATAAAAAGGGAAATTTCTTCATTTTTGCTCCAAAATAAGGGGAATTTCTGCCTTTTTGCCTCTAAATAAATGGAATTTCTGTCTTTTGCCCCCAAAACAAAGGGAATTTCTGTCTTTTTTGCCCCAAAATAAGGGGAATTACTGATTTATTACCCTGAAATAAGTGAAATTTCTGCAATTTTGCCCCAAAATAAGGAAAATTTCTGCAATTTTGCCCCAATGTAAACGAAATTTCTGCAATTTTGCCCCAAAATAAGGAGAAATTCTGACTGTTTGCTCCCAAAAAAAGGAGATTTTATGTCTTTTTGACCCAAAATAAGGAGAATTTCTGCCTTTTTGCCCAAAAATTATGAGAATTTCTGCAATTTTGCTTCAAAATACGGGAAATTTCTGCTTTTAATCCCGAAAGTAAGAGGAATGTATACCTTTTCTCACTAAAAAAGGATTTTCTTCATTTTTGCCCCAAAATAAAAGAAATTTCTGCATTTTTGCCACAAAATAAGGGGAATTTCTGTCTTTTTGCCCCAAAATAAGGGAAATTTCTGCCTTTTTGCCTCCAAATAAGAAGAATTTCGGACTTTTTACCTCAAAATAAGGGGAATTTCTGCATTTTTGCCCCAAAATAAGGAAAATCTCTGGCTTTTTTCTCTAAAATAAGTGAAATTTCTGCAATTTTGCCCCAAAATAAGTGAAATTTCTTCAATTTTGCCCCAAAATAAGGGAAATTTCTGGAATTTTGCTCCAAAATAAGGGGAATTTCTGAGTTTTGCCCCAATATAAAGAGAATTTCTTTCTTTTTGCCCCAACATATAGGAAATTTCTGCCTTTTTGCCCCACAATTAGGGGAATTTATGCAATTTTGCTCCAAAATACAGGGAATTTCTGCCTTTTACCCCGAAAATAAGGGGAATGCATAATTTTTGAAATAAACGAAAAAAATTTCTTCATTTTTGCTCCAAAATAAGAATTTCTGCTTTTTTGACTCTAAATAAGTGGAATTTCTGTCTTTTTCCCCCCAAACAAAGGGAATTTCTGTCTTGTTTGCCCCAAAATAAGGGGAATTTCTGACTTATTAAATTGAAATAAGTGAAATTTCTGCAATTTTGCCACAAAATAAGAGAAATTTCTTCAATTTTGCCCCAATGTAAAGCAAATATTGGCAATTTTGCCCCAAAATAAGGGTAATTTCTGACTTATTAACCTGAAATAAGTGAAATTTCTGCAATTTTGCCTTAAAATATGGGAAATTTCTGCAATTTTGCCCCAATGTAAAAAAAAATTTCTGCAATTTTGCCCCACAATATGGGGAATTTCTGACTGTTTGCTCCTGAAAAAGGAGATTTTCTGTCTTTTTGCCTCAAAATAAAAAGAATTTCTGCCTTTTTGCCCAAAAATTGAGAGAATTTATGCAATTTTGCTTCAAAATACGGGGAATTTCTGCTTTTTATCCCGAAAGTAAGGGAAATGTATACCTTTTGCCACAAAAAAGGGAATTTTCTTCATTTTTGCCCCCAAAAAAGAGGAATTTCTGCCTTTTTACCTCAAAATAAGTGAAATTTCTGCCTTTTTACCCCAAAATAAACAGAATTTCTGTCTTTTTGCCCCAAAATAAAAGGAATTTTTCTATTATGCCCTGAAATAAGTGAAATTTCTGCAAATTTGCCCCAAAATAAAAGAAATTTCTGCATTTTTGCCACAAAATAAGGGGAATTTCTGTGTTTTTGCCCCCAAAAGAGGGGAATTTCAGCCTTTTTACCTCAAAATAAGGTGAATTTCTGCATTTTTCCACAAAATAAGGAAAATTTCTGCCTTTTTTCCCTGATATAAGTGAAATTTCTGCATTTTTGCCCCAAAATAAGGGAAATTTCAGCCTTTTTGCCCTGAAATATGTGAAATTTCTGCAATTTTGCAGCAAAATAAGGTAAATTCCTGCAATTTTATTCCAAAATAAAGGAAATTTCTGGAATTTTGCCCCAAAATAAGGGGAATTTCTGATTTTTGCCCCAAAATAAAGAGAATTTCTGCCTTTTGCCCCAAAATTAGGGGAATTTCTGCAATTTTGCTCCAAAATACGGGGAATGTTTGCCTTTTTGCCCGAAAATAATGGGAATGCATACCTTTTTGCCATAAAAAGAGAAATTTCTTCATTTTTGCTCCAAAATAAGGGGAATTTCTGCCTTTTTGCCTCTAAATAAATGGAATTTCTGTCTTTTGCCCCCAAAACAAAGGGAATTTCTGTCTTTTTTGCCCCAAAATAAGGGGAATTACTGATTTATTACCGTGAAATAAGTGAAATTTCTGCAATTTTGCCCCAAAATAAGGAAAATTTCTGCAATTTTGCCCCAATGTAAACGAAATTTCTGCAATTTTGCCCCAAAATAAGGAGAAATTCTGACTGTTTGCTCCCAAAAAAAGGAGATTTTCTGTCTTTTTGACCCAAAATAAGGAGAATTTCTGCCTTTTTGCCCAAAAATTATGAGAATTTCTGCAATTTTGCTTCAAAATATGGGAAATTTCTGCTTTTAATCCTGAAAGTAAGAGGAATGTATACCTTTTCTCACAAAAAAAAGGATTTTCTTCATTTTTGCCCCAAAATAAAAGAAATTTCTGCATTTTTGCCACAAAATAAGGGGAATTTCTGTCTTTTTGCCCCAAAATAAGAGAAATTTCTGCCTTTTTGCCTCCAAATAAGAAGAATTTCGGACTTTTTACCTCAAAATAAGGGGAATTTCTGCATTTTTGCCCCAAAATAAGGAAAATCTCTGGCTTTTTTCCCTAAAATAAGTGAAATTTCTGCAATTTTGCCCCAAAATAAGTGAAATTTCTTCAATTTTGCCCCAAAATAAGGGAAATTTCTGGAATTTTGCCCCAAAATAAGGGGAATTTCTGAGTTTTGCCCCAAAATAAGGAGAATTTCTTTCTTTTTGCCCCAACATATAGGGAATTTCTGCCTTTTTGCCCCACAATTAGGGGAATTTATGCAATTTTGCTCCAAAATACAGGGAATTTCTGCCTTTTACCCCAAAAATAAGGGGAATGCATAATTTTTGAAATAAACGAGAAAAATTTCTTCATTTTTGCTCCAAAATAAGAAGAATTTCTGCTTTTTTGCCTCTAAATAAGTGGAATTTCTGTCTTTTTCCCCTAAAACAAAGGGAATCTCTGTATTTTGCCCCAAAATAAGGGGAATTTCTGACTTATTACCCTGAAATAAGTGAAATTTCTGCAATTTTGCCTTCAAATAAGGGAAATTTCTGCCTTTTTGCCCTGAAATATGTGAAATTTCTGCAATTTTACCACAAAATAAGGTAAGTTTCTGCCTTTTTGCCCCAAAATAATGGGAATTTCTGCCTTTTTGCCCCAAAATAAGAAAAATTTTTGTTTTTTTTCTCTGAAATAAGTAAAATTGCTGCAATTTTGCTCTAAAATAAGGAAAATTTTTGCAATTTTTCCCAAAAATAAGGGAAATTTCTGCAATTTTGCCCAAAAATAAGGCGAATTTCTCCCTTTTTGCCCCAAACTAAAGGAAATTTCAGCCTTTTTACCTGAAAATGAGTAAAATTTCTGCAATTTTGCCCCAAATAAGAAAAATATCTGCAATTTTGCCCCAAAATAAGGTAAATTCCTGCAATTTTGCCCCAAAATAAAGGAAATTTCTTGAATTTTGCCCCAAAATAAGGGGAATTTCTGCCTTTTTGCCCGAAAATAATGGGAATGCATACCTTTTTGCCATAAAAAGGGAAACGTCTTCATTTTTGCTCCAAAATAAGGGGAATTTCTGCCTTCTTGCCTCTAAATAAGTGGAATTTCTTGTTTTTCCTCCAAAACAAAGGGAACTTCTGTCTTTTTTGCCCCAAATTAAAAGGAATTTCTGACTTATTACCTTGTAATAAGTGAAATTTCTGCAATTTTGCCCCAAAATAAGGGATATTTCTGCCTTTTTGCCCCCAAATAAGGGGAATTTCAGCCTTTTTACCTCAAAATAAGTGGAATTTCTGCCTTTTTGCCCCCAAAATAACAAAATTCCTTTTTTTTCCTGAAATAAGTGAAATTTCTGCAATTTTGCTCAAAATAAGTGAAATTTCTGCAATTTTGCCCCAGAATAAGGGAAATTTCTGGAATTTTGCCCCAAAATAAGTGGAATTTCTGAGTTCTGCCCCAAAATAAAGAGAATTTCTGTGTTTTCGCCCCAACATATAGGGAATTTCTGCCATTTTGCCCCACAATTAGGGGAATTTCTGCAATTTTGCTCCAAAATACAGGGAATTTCTGCCTTTTTGCCCGAAAAAAAGGGGAATGCATAACTTTTTGAAATAAACGAAGAAAATTTCTTCATTTTTGCTCCAAAATAAGAAGAATTTCGGCTTTTTTAGCCTCTAAATAAGTAGAATTTCTGTCTTTTTCCCCCAAAACAAAGGGAATTTCTGTATTTTGCCCCAAAATAAGGGGAATTTCTGACTTATTACCCTGAAATAAGTGAAATTTCTGCAATTTTGCCCCAAAATAAGGGAAATTTCTGCCTTTTTGCCCTGAAATATGTGAAATTTCTGCAATTTTACCACAAAATAAGGTAAATTTCTGCCTTTTTGCCCCAAAATAATGGGAATTTCTGCCTTTTTGCCCCAAAATAAGAAAAATTTTTGTTTTTTTTCTCTGAAATAAGTAAAATTGCTGCAATTTTGCTCTAAAATAAGGAAAATTTTTGCAATTTTTCCCAAAAATAAGGGAAATTTCTGCAATTTTGCCCAAAAATAAGGCGAATTTCTCCCTTTTTGCCCCAAACTAAAGGAAATTTCAGCCTTTTTACCTGAAAATAAGTGAACTTTCTGCAATTTTGCCCCAAATAAGAAAAATTTCTGTAATTTTGCCCCAAAATAAGGTAAATTACTGCAATTTTGCCCCAAAATAAAGGAAATTTCTTGAATTTTGCCCCAAAATAAGGGGAATTTCTGCCTTTTTGCCAGAAAATAATGGGAATGCATACCTTTTTGCCATAAAAAGGGAAACTTCTTCATTTTTGCTCCAAAATAAGGGGAATTTCTGCCTTCTTGCCTCTAAATAAGTGGAATTTCTTGTTTTTCCCCCAAAACAAAGGGAACTTCTGTCTTTTTTGCCCCAAATTAAAAGGAATTTCTGACTTATTACCTTGTAATAAGTGAAATTTCTGCAATTTTGCCCCAAAATAAGGGATATTTCTGCCTTTTTGCCCCCAAATAAGGGGAATTTCAGCCTTTTTACCTCAAAATAAGTGGAATTTCTGCCTTTTTGCCCCCAAAATAACAAAATTCCTTTTTTTTCCTGAAATAAGTGAAATTTCTGCAATTTTGCTCAAAATAAGTGAAGTTTCTGCAATTTTGCCCCAGAATAAGGGAAATTTCTGGAATTTTGCCCCAAAATAAGTGGAATTTCTGAGTTTTGCCCCAAAATAAAGAGAATTTCTGTGTTTTCGCCCCAACATATAGGGAATTTCTGCCATTTTGCCCCACAATTATGGGAATTTCTGCAATTTTGCTCCAAAATACAGGGAATTTCTGCCTTTTTGCCCGAAAAAAAGGGGAATGCATAACTTTTTGAAATAAACGAAGAAAATTTCTTCATTTTTGCTCCAAAATAAGAAGAATTTCGGCTTTTTAGCCTCTAAATAAGTGGAATTTCTGTCTTTTTCCCTCAAAACAAAGGGAATTTCTGTATTTTTCACCAAAATAAGGGGAATTTCTGACTTATTACCCTGAAATAAGTGAAATTTTTGCAATTTTGCCCCAAAATAAGGGGAATTTCTAACTTTTTGCTCCCGAAAAAGGAGATTTTCTGTCTTTTTGCCCCAAAAGAAGGAGAATTTCTGCCTTTTTGCACGAAAATTGAGAGAATTTCTGCAATTTTGCTTCAATATACGGGGAATTTCTGCTTATTATCCCGAAAGTAAGGGGAATGTATACCTTTTGCCACAAAAAAGGGAAATTTCTTCATTTTTGCCCCAAAATTAGAGCAATTTCTGCCTTTTTATCTCAAAATAAGTGAAATTTCTGCCTTTTTAAACAAAAATAAACGGAATTTCTGTCATTTTGCCCCAAAATAAAGGGAATTTTTGAATTATGCCCTGAAATATGTGAAATTTCTGCAATTTTGCCCAAAAATAAAAGAAATTTCTGCATTTTTGCCACAAAATAAGGAGAATTTGTGTTTTTCTGCCCCAAAATAAGGGAAATTTCTGCCTTTTTGCCCCCAAATAAGGGGAATTTCAGCCTTTTTACCTCAAAATAAGGGGAATTTCTGCATTTTTGCCCTAAAATAAGGAAAATTTCTGCCTTTTTTCCCTGAAATAAGTGAAATTTCTGCAATTTTGCCCCAAAAGAAGTGAATTTTCTGCAATTTTGCCCCAAAATAAGGGAAATTTCTGGAATTTTGCCCCAAAATAAGGGGAATTTCTGAGTTTTGCCCCAAAATAAGGAGAATTTCTGTCTTTTTGCCCCAACATATAGGGAATTTTTGACTTTTTGCCCCAGAATTAGGGGAATTTTTGCAATTTTGCTCCAAAATACAAGGAATGTCTGCATTTTGCCCGAAAATAGAGGAAATGCATAAGTTTTTGCCATAAAAAAGGAACATTTCTTCATTTTGCTCCAAAATAAGAAGAATTTCGGCTTTTTAGCCTCTAAATAAGTGGAATTTCTGTCTTTTTCCCCCAAAACAAAGGGAATTTTTGTCTTTTTTGTCCCAAAATAAGGGAGATTTCTGACTTATTACCCTGAAATAAGTGAAATTTCTGCAATTTTACCCCAAAATAAGGTGGATTTCTGCCTTTTTGCCCCAAAATAATGGGAATTTCTACCTTTTTGCCCCAAAAAAAGAAAAATTTTTGCTTTTTTCTTCAAAATAAGTTAAATTTCTGCAATTTTGCCCTAAAATAAGGGAAATTTCTGCAATTTTTCCCCATAATAAGGGAAATTTCTGCAATTTTGCCCCAAAATAAGGGGAATTTCTTCCTTATTGCCCCAAAATAAAAGAAATTTCAGCCTTTATACCTGAAAATAAGTAAAATTTCTGCAATTTTGCACCAAATAGGTGAAATTTCTGCAATTTTGACCCAAAATAAGGTAAATTCCTGCAATTTTGCCCCAAAATAAAGGAAATTTCTAGAATTTTGCCCCAAAATAAGGGGAATTTCTGCCTTTTGCCCCAAAATTAGAAGAATTTCTGCAATTTTGCTCTAAAATACAGGGAATTTCTGCCTTTTTGCCTGAAAATAATGGGAATGCATTCCTTTTTGCCATAAAAAGGGAAATTTCTTCATTTTTGCTCCAAAATAAGGGGAATTTCTGCCTTTTTGCCTCTAAATAAATGGAATTTCTGTCTTTTGCCCCCCAAACAAAGGGAATTTCTGTCTTTTTTGCCCCAAAATAAGGGGAATTACTGATTTATTACCCTGAAATAAGTGAAATTTCTGCAATTTTGCCCCAAAATAAGGAAAATTTCTGCAATTTTGCCCCAATGTAAACGAAATTTCTGCAATTTTGCCCCAAAATAAGGAGAAATTCTGACTGTTTGCTCCCAAAAAAAGGAGATTTTCTGTCTTTTTGACCCAAAATAAGGAGAATTTCTGCCTTTTTGCCCAAAAATTATGAGAATTTCTGCAATTTTGCTTCAAAATACGGGAAATTTCTGCTTTTAATCCCGAAAGTAAGAGGAATGTATACCTTTTCTCACAAAAAAAGGATTTTCTTCATTTTTGCCCCAAAATAAAAGAAATTTCTGCATTTTTGCCACAAAATAAGGGGAATTTCTGTCTTTTTGCCCCAAAATAAGGGAAATTTCTGCCTTTTTGCCTCCAAATAAGAAGAATTTCGGACTTTTTACCTCAAAATAAGGGGAATTTCTGCATTTTTGCCCCAAAATAAGGAAAATCTCTGGCTTTTTTCCCTAAAATAAGTGAAATTTCTGCAATTTTGCCCCAAAATAAGTGAAATTTCTTCAATTTTGCCCCAAAATAAGGGAAAATTCTGGAATTTTGCCCCAAAATAAGGGGAATTTCTGAGTTTTGCCCCAAAATAAGGAGAATTTCTTTCTTTTTGCCCCAACATATAGGAAATTTCTGCCTTTTTGCCCCACAATTAGGGGAATTTATGCAATTTTGCTCCAAAATACAGGGAATTTCTGCCTTTTACCCCGAAAATAAGGGGAATGCATAATTTTTGAAATAAACGAGAAAAATTTCTTCATTTTTGCTCCAAAATAAGAATTTCTGCTTTATTGCCTCTAAATAAGTGGAATTTCTGTCTTTTTCCCCCAAAACAAAGGGAATTTCTGTCTTTTTTGCCCCAAAATAAAGGGAATTTCTGACTGTTTGCTCCCGAAAAAGGAGATTTTCTGTCTTTCTACCAAAAAATAAGGAGAATTTCTGCCTTTTTGCCCGAAAATTGAGAGAATTTCTGCAATTTTGCTTCAAAATACAGGGAATTTCTGCTTTTTATCCGGAAAGTAAGGGGAATGTATACCTTTTGCCACAAAAAAGGGAAATTACTTCATTTTTGCCCCAAAATTAGAGCAATTTCTTCCTTTTTACTTCAAAATAAGTGAAATTTCTGCCTTTTTACACAAAAATAAATGGAATTTCTGTCATTTTGCCCAAAAATAAAAGGAATTTTTGAATTATGCCCTGAAATATGTGAAATTTCTGCAATTTTGCCCCAAAATAAAAGAAATTTCTGCATTTTTGCCACAAAATAAGGAGAATTTGTGTTTTTCTGCCCCAAAATAAGGGAAATTTCTGCCTTTTTGCCCCCAAATAAGGGGAATTTCAGCCTTTTTACCTCAAAATAAGGGGAATTTCTGCATTTTTGCCCTAAAATAAGGAAAATTTCTACCTTTTTTCCCTGAAATAAGTGAAATTTCTGCAATTTTGCCCCAAAATAAGTGAAATTTCTGCAATTTTGCCCCAAAATAAGGGAAATTTCTGGAATTTTGCCCCAAAATAAGGGGAATTCCTGAGTTTTGCCCCAAAATAAGGAGAATTTCTGTCTTTTTGCCCCAACATATAGGGAATTTTTGCCTTTTTGCCCCAGAATTAGGGGAATTTCTGCAATTTTGCTCCAAAATACAAGGAATTTCTGCATTTTGCCCGAAAATAGAGGAAATGCATAAGTTTTTGCCATAAAAAAGGAACATTTCTTCATTTTGCTCCAAAATAAGAAGAATTTCGGCTTTTTAGCCTCTAAATAAGTGGGATTTCTGTCTTTTTCCCCCAAAACAAAGGGAATGTTTGTCTTTTTTGTCCCAAAATAAGGGAGATTTCTGACTTATTACCCTGAAATAAGTGAAATTTCTGCAATTTTGCCCCAAAATAAGGGAAATTTCTACCTTTTTGCTCTGAAATATGTGAAATTTCTGCAATTTTACCCCCAAATAAGGTGGATTTCTGCCTTTTTGCCCCAAAATAATGGGAATTTCTACCTTTTTGCCCCAAAAAAAGAAAAATTTTTGCTTTTTTTCTCTAAAATAAGTGAAATTTCTGCAATTTTGCCCTAAAATAAGGGAAATTTCTGCAATTTTTCCCCATAATATGGGAAATTTCTGCAATTTTGCCCCAAAATTAGGAGAATTTCTCCCTTATTGCCCCAAAATAAAGGAAATTTCAGCCTTTATACCTGAAAATAAGTAAAATTTCTGCAATTTTGCACCAAATAGGTGAAATTTCTGCAATTTTGACCCAAAATAAGGTAAATTCCTGCAATTTTGCCCCAAAATAAAGGAAATTTCTAGAATTTTGCCCCAAAATAAGGGGAATTTCTGCCTTTTGCCCCAAAATTAGAAGAATTTCTGCAATTTTGCTCTAAAATACAGGGAATTTCTGCCTTTTTGCCTGAAAATAATGGGAATGCATACCTTTTTGCCATAAAAAGGAAAATTTCTTCATTTTTGCTCCAAAATAAGGGGAATTTCTGCCTTTTTGCTTCTAAATAAATGGAATTTCTTTTTTTTGCCCCCAAAACAAAGGGAATTTCTGTCTTTTTTGCCCCAAAATAAGGGGAATTACTGATTTATTACCCTGAAATAAGTGAAATTTCTGCAATTTTGCCCCAAAATAAGGAAAATTTCTGCAATTTTGCCCCAATGTAAATGAAATTTCTGCAATTTTGCCCCAAAATTAGGAGAAACTCTGACTGTTTGCTCCCAAAAAAGGAGATTTTATGTCTTTTTGACCCAAAATAAATAGAATTTCTGCCTTTTTGCCCAAAAATTATGAGAATTTCTGCAATTTTGCTTCAAAATACGGGAAATTTCTGCTTTTAATCCCGAAAGTAAGAGGAATGTATACCTTTTCTCACTAAAAAAGGATTTTCTTCATTTTTGCCCCAAAATAAAAGAAATTTCTGCATTTTTGCCACAAAATAAGGGGAATTTCTGTCTTTTTGCCCCAAAATAAGGGAAATTTCTGCCTTTTTGCCTCCAAATAAAAAGAATTTCGGACTTTTTACCTCAAAATAAGGGGAATTTCTGCATTTTTGCCCCAAAATAAGGAAAATCTCTGGCTTTTTTCCCTAAAATAAGTGAAATTTCTGCAATTTTGCCCCAAAATAAGTGAAATTTCTTCAATTTTGCCCCAAAATAAGGGAAATTTCTGGAATTTTGCCCCAAAATAAGGGGAATTTCTGAGTTTTGCCCCAAAATAAGGAGAATTTCTTTCTTTTGCCCCAACATATAGGGAATTTCTGCCTTTTTGCCCCACAATTAGGGGAATTTCTGCAATTTTGCTCCAAAATACAGGGAATTTCTGCCTTTTTCCCCGAAAATAAGGGGAATGCATAATTTTTGAAATAAATGAGAAAAATTTCTTCATTTTTGCTCCAAAATAAGAATTTCTGCTTTATTGCCTCTAAATAAGTGGAATTTCTGTCTTTTTTCATTAAAACAAAGGGAATTTCTGTCTTTTTTGCCCCAAATTAAGGGGAATTTCTGACTGTTTGCTCCCGAAAAAGGAGATTTTCTGTGTTTTTACCAAAAAATAAGGAGAATTTCTGCCTTTTTGCCCGAAAATTGAGAGAATTTCTGCAATTTTGCTTCAAAATACAGGGAATTTCTGCTTTTTATCCGGAAAGTAAGGGGAATGTTTACCTTTTGCTACAAAAAAGGGAAATTTCTTCATTTTTGTCCCAAAATTAGAGCAATTTCTGCCTTTTTACCTCAAAATAATTGAAATTTCTGCCTTTTTACACAAAAATAAACAGAATTTCTGTTATTTGGCCCAAAAATAAAAGGAATTTTTGAATTATGCCCTGAAATATGTGAAATTTCTGCAATTTTGCCTTAAAATAAAAGAAATTTTTGCCTCAAAATAAGGGGAATTTCTGTCTCTTTCCCCCAAAATAAAGGATATTTCTGCGTTTTGCCCCCAAATAAGGGGAATTACAGCATTTTTACCTCAAAATAAAGTAAATTTCTGCATTTTTGCCCCAAAATAAGAAAAATTTCTGGCTTTTTTCCTTAAAAATAATTGAAATTTCTGCAATTTTGCCCCAAAATAAGTGAAATTTCTGCAATTTTGCCCCAAAATAAGGGAAATTTCTGGAATTTTGCCCCAAAATAAGGGGAATTTCTGAGTTTTGCCCCAAAATAAAGAGAATTTCTGTGTTTTTGCCCCAACATATAGGGAATTTCTGCCTTTTTGCCCCACAATTAGGGGAATTTCTGCAATTTTGCTCCAAAATACAGGGAATTTCTGCCTTTTTGCCCAAAAATAAGGGGAATGCATAACCTTTTGCCATAAATGTGAAAAATTTCTTTATTTTTGCTCCAAAATAAGAAGAATTTTGTTTTTTGCCTCTAAATAAGTGGAATTTCTGTCTTTTTCCCCCAAAACAAAGGGAATTTCTGTATTTTGCCCCAAAATAAGGGGAATTTCTGACTTATTACCCTGAAATAAGTGAAATTTCTGCTATTTTGCCCCAAAATAAGGGAAATTTTTGCCTTTTTGCCCTGAAATATGTGAATTTACTGCAATTTTACCCCAAAATAAGGTGAATTTCTGCCTTTTTGCCCCAAAATAATGGGAATTTCTGCCTTTTTGCCCCAAAATAAGAAAAATTTTTTTCTTTTTTTCTCTGAAATAAGTGAAATTGCTGCAATTTTGCTCTAAAATAAGGAAAATTTTTGCAATATTTCCCAATAATAAGGGATATTTCTGCAATTTAGCCCCAAAATAAAAGGAATTTCTTCCTTTTTGCCCCAAACTAAAGGAAATTTCAGACTTTTTACCTGAAAATAAGTGAAATTTCTGCAATTTTGCCCCAAATAAGAAAAATTTCTGCAATTTTGCCCCAAAATAAGGTAAATTCCTGCAATTTTGCCCCAAAATAAAGGAAATTTCTTGAATTTTGCCCCAATATAAAGGGAATTTATGATTTTTGCCCCAAAATAAAGGGAATTTCTGCCTTTTGCCCCAAATTTAGGGGAATTTCTGCAATTTTGCCCCAAAATATGGGGAATTTCTGCCTTTTTGCCCGAAAATAATGGGAATGCATACCTTTTTGCCATAAAAAGGGAAACTTCTTCATATTTGCTCCAAAATAAGGGGAATTTCTGCCTTCTTGCCTCTAAATAAGTGGAATTTCTTCTTTTTCCCCCAAAACAAAGGGAATTTCTGTATTTTTTGCCCCAAATTAAGGGGAATTTCTGACTTATTACCCTGTAATAAGTAAAATTTCTGCAATTTTGCCACAAAATAAGGGATATTTCTGCCTTTTTGCCCCCATATAAGGGGAATTTCAGCCTTTTTACCTCAAAATAAGGGGAATTTCTGCCTTTTTTCCCCAAAATAACAAAATTCCTTTTTTCCCTGAAATAAGTGAAATTTCTGCAATTTTGCACAAAATAAATGAAATTTCTGCAATTTTGCCCCAGAAAAAGGGAAATTTCTGGAATTTTGCCCCAAAATAAGTGGAATTTCTGAGTGTTGCCCCAAAATAACTAGAATTTTTGTCTTTTTCCCCAACATATAGGGAATTTCTGCATTTTTGCCCCACAATTAGGGGAATTTTTGCAATTTTGCTCCAATATACGTAGAATTTCTGCCTTTTTGCCCGATAATAAGAAGAATGCATACCTTTTTGCCTTAAAAAAGGGAAATTTCTTCATTTTTGCTTCAAAATAAGGGGAATTTCTGCTTTTTTGCCTCTAAATAAGTGGAATTTCTGTCTTTTTCCCCCAAAACAAAGGGATTTTCTGTCTTTTTTGTCCCAAAATAAGAAAATTTTCTGACTTATTACTCTGAAATAAGTGAGGTTTCTGCAATTTTGCCCCAAAATAAGGGAAATTTTTGCCTTTTTGCCCACAAATAAGGGGAATTTCACCGTTTTTAACTCAAACTAAGGGGATTTTCTGAATTTTTGCCACAAAATATTAGGAATTTCTCCCTTTTTGCCCCAAAATAAGGGAAATTTCTGCCTATTTTCCTTGAAGTAAGTGAAATTTCTGCAATATTGCCCCAAAATAAGTGAAATTTCTGAATTTTGCCCCAAAATAAAGAGAATTTCTGTCTTTTTGTCCCAACATATAGGGAATTTCTTTTTTTTTGCACCACAATTAGGGGAATTTCTTCAATTTTGCTACAAAATACGGGGAATTTCTGCCTTTTTGCACGAAAATAAGAGGAATGCATAACTTTTTGCCATAAAAAAGGGAAATTTCTTCATTTTTGGTCCAAAATAAAAGGAATTTCTGCCTTTTTGCTTCTCAATAAGTGGAATTTCTGTCTTTTTCCCCCAAAACAAAGGGAATTTCTGGTTTTTTTTGGCCCAAAATAATGGGAATTTCTGACTTATTACCCTGAAATAAGTGAAATTTCTGCAATTTTGCCCCAAAATAAGGGAAATTTCTGCTTTTTCTCCCTGAAATCTGTTAAATTTCTGCAATTTTACCTCAAAATAAGGTGAATTTCTCCTTTTTTGCCCCAAAATAATGGGAATTTCTGCCTTTTTGCCCCAAAATAAGAAAAATTTTTGCTTTTTTTCTCTGAAATAAGTGAAATTGCTGCAATTTTGCTCTAAAATAAGAAAAATTTCTGCAATTTTTCCCAATAATAAGGGAAATTTCTGCAATTTTGCTCCAAAATAAGGGGAATTTCTCCCTTTTTGCCCCAAACTTAAGGAAATTTCAGCCTTTTTACCTGAAAATAAGTGAAATTTCTGCAATTTTGCCCCAAATAAGAAAAATTTCTGCAATTTTGCCCCAAAATAAGGTAAATTCCTGCAATTTTGCCCCAAAATAAAGGAAATTTCTTGAATTATTCCCCAAAATAAGGGGAATTTATGATTTTTGCCCCAAAATAAAGGGAATTTCTGCCTTTTGCCCCAAATTTAGGGGAATTTCTGCAATTTTGCCCCAAAATATGGGGAATTTCTGCCTTTTTGCCCGAAAATAATGGGAATGCATACCTTTTTGCCATAAAAAGGGAAATTTCTTCATTTTTGCTACAAAGTAAGGGGAATTTCTGACTTCTTGCCTCTAAATAAGTGGAATTTCTTCTTTTTCCCCCAAAACAAAGGGAATTTCTGTCTTTTCACCCCAAATTAAGGGGAATTTGTGACTTATTACCCTGTAATAAGTGAAATTTCTGCAATTTTGCCCCAAAATAAAGGATATTTCTGCCTTTTTGACCCCAAATAAGGGGAATTTCAGCCTTTTTACCTCAAAATAAGGGGAATTTCTGCCTTTTTGCCCCAAAATAACAAAATTCCTTTTTTACCCTGAAATAAGTGAAATTTCTGCAATTTTGCCCAAAATAAGTGACATTTCTGCAATTTTGCCCCAGAATAAGAAAAATTTCTGGAATTTTGCCCCAAAATAAAGGGGATTTCTGAGTTTTGCCACAAAATAAGGAGAATTTCTCTGTTTTCGCCCCAACATATAGGGAATTTCTGCCTTTTTGCCCCACAATTAGGTGAATTTCTGCAATTTTGCTTCAAAATACAGGGAATTTCTGCCTTTTTGCCCGAAAAAAAGGGAAATGCATAACTTTTTGAAATAAACGAGGAAAATTTCGTCATTTTTGCTCCAAAATAAGAAGAATTTCGGCTTTTTAGCCTCTAAATAAGTGGAATTTCTGTCTTTTTTCCCCAAAACAAAGGGAATTTCTGTATTTTTCACCAAAATAAGGGGAATTTCTGACTTAATACCCTGAAATAAGACAAATTTCTGCAATTTTGCCGCAAAATAAGGGAAATTTCTGCCTTTTTGCCCACAAATAAGGGGAATTTCACCGTTTTTAACTCAAACTAAGGGGATTTTCTGAATTTTTGCCACAAAATATTAGGAATTTCTCCCTTTTTGCCCCAAAATAAGGGAAATTTCTGCCTATTTTCCCTGAAGTAAGTGAAATTTCTGCAATATTGCCCCAAAATAAGTGAAATTTCTGAATTTTGCCCCAAAATAAAGAGAATTTCTGTCTTTTTGTCCCAACATATAGGGAATTTCTTTTTTTTTGCACCACAATTAGGGGAATTTCTTCAATTTTGCTACAAAATACGGGGAATTTCTGCCTTTTTGCACGAAAATAAGAGGAATGCATAACTTTTTGCCATAAAAAAGGGAAATTTCTTCATTTTTGGTCCAAAATAAAAGGAATTTCTGCCTTTTTGCTTCTCAATAAGTGGAATTTCTGTCTTTTTCCCCCAAAACAAAGGGAATTTCTGGTTTTTTTTTGGCCCAAAATAATGGGAATTTCTGACTTATTACCCTGAAATAAGTGAAATTTCTGCAATTTTGCCCCAAAATAAAAGAAATTTCTGCATTTTTGCCACAAAATAAGGGGAATGTCAGTTTTTTTGCCCCAAAATAAGGGAAATTTCTGCCTTTTTGCCCCCAAATAAGGGGAATTTCAGCCTTTTTACCTCAAAATAAGGGGAATTTCTTCATTTTTGGCCTAAAATAAGGAAATTTTCTGCCTTTTTTTCCTGAAATAAGTGAAATTTCTGCAATTTTGCTCCAAAATAAGTGAAATTTCTGCAATTTTGCCCCAAAATATGGGAAATTTCTGGAATTTTGCCCCAAAATAAGGAAAATTTCTTAGTTTTGCCCCAAAATAAGGAGAATTTCTGTCTTTTTGCCCCAACATATAGGGAATTTCTGCCTTTTTGCCCCAGAATTAGGGGAATTTCTGCAATTTTGCGTCAAAATACAAGGAATTTCTGCATTTTTCCCGAAAATAGAGAAAATGCATAAGTTTTTGCCATAAAAAAGGAAAATTTCTTCATTTTTGCTCCAAAATAAGAAGAATTTCGGATTTTTAGCCTCTAAATAAGTGGAATTTCTGTCTTTTTCCCCCAAAACAAAAGGAATTTCTGTCTTTTCTGTCCCAAAATAAGGGAAATTTCTGATTATTACCCTGAAATAAGTGAAATTTCTACAATTTTGCCCCAAAATAAGGGAAATTTTTACCTTTTTGCCCTGAAATATGTAAAATTTCTGCAATTTTACCCCAAAATAAGGTGAATTTCTGCCTTTTTGCCCCAAAATACGGGGAATTTCTGCCTTTTTGCCCGAAAATAATGGGAATGCATATCTTTTTGCCATAAAATGGGATTTTTCTTCATTTTTGCACCAAAATAAGGGGAATTTCTGCCTTCTTGCCTCTAAATAAGTGAATTTCTTCTTTTTCCCCTAAAACAAAGGGAATTTCTGTCTTTTTTGCCCCAAATTAAGAAGAATTTCTGACTTATTACCCTGTTATAAGTTAAATTTCTGCAATTTTGCCCCAAAATAAGGGATATTTCTGCCTTTTTGTCCCCAAATAAGGGGAAATTCAGCCTTTTTACCTCAAAATAAGGGGAATTTCTGCCTTTTTGCCCCAAAATAACAAAATTCCTTTTTTTCCCTGTAATAAGTGAAATTTCTGCAATTTTGCCCAAAATAAGTGAAATTTCTGCAATTTTGCCCCAGAATAAGGGAAATTTCTGGAATTTTGCCCCAAAATAAGTGGAATTTCTGAGTTTTGCCTCAAAATAAGGAGAATTTCTGTCTTTTGCCCCAACATATAGGGAATGTCTGCATTTTTGCCCCACAATTAGGGGAATTTTTGCAATTTTGCTCCAATATACGAGGACTTTCTGCCTTTTTGCCCGAAAATAAGAATGCATACCTTTTTGCCTAAAAAAGGGGAAATTTCTTCATTTTTGCTTCAAAATAATGGGAATTTCTGCTTTTTTGGCTCTAAATAAGTGGAATTTCTGTCTTTTTCCCCCAAAACAAAGGCATATTCTGTCTTTTTTGCCCCAAAATAAGAAACATTTCTAAATTATTACTCTGAAATAAGTGAGGTTTCTGCAATTTTGCCCCAAAATAAGGGAAATTTTTGCCTTTTTGCCCTCAAATAAGAGGAATTTCATCTTTTTTACCTCAAAATAAGAAGAATTTCTGCATTTTTGCCACAAAATATTAGGAATTTCTGCCTTTTTGCCCCAAAATAAGGAAAATTTCTGCCTTTTTTCCCTGAAGTAAGTGAAATTTCTGCAATATTGCCCCAAAATAAGTGGAATTTCTGAGTTTTGCCCCAAAATAAGGAGAATTTCTGTCTTTTTGCCCCAACATATAGAAAATTTCTGCCTTTTTGCACCACAATTAGGGGAATTTCTGCAATTTTGCTCCAAAATACGGGGAATTTCTGCCTTTTTGCACGAAAATAAGAGGAATGCATAACTTTTTGCCATAAAGAAGGGAAATTTCTTCATTTTTGCTCCAAAATAAAAGGAATTTCTGCCTTTATGCTTCTCAATAAGTGGAATTTCTGTCTTTTTCCCCCAAAACAAAGGAAATTTCTGGGTTTTTTTGGCCCAAAATAAGGGTAATTTTTGACTTATTACCCTGAAATAAGTGAATTTTCTGCAATTTTGCCCCAAAATAAAGGAAATTTCTGCTTTTTTGCCCTGAAATCTGTGAAATTTCTGCAATTTTACCTCAAAATAAGGTGAATTTCTCATTTTTTGCCCCAAAATAATGGGAATTTCTGCCTTTTTGCCCCAAAATAAGAAAAATTTTTGCTTTTTTTCTCTGAAATAAGTAAATTGCTGCTATTTTGCTCTAAAATAAAGAAAATTTCTGCAATTTTTCCCAATAATATGGGAAATTTCTGCAATTTTGCCCCAAAATAAGGGGAATTTCTTTCTTTTTGCCCCAAACTAAAGGAAATTTCAGCCTTTTTACCTGAAAATAAGTGAAATTTCTGCAATTTTGCTTCAAATAAGAAAAATTTCTGCAATTTTGCCCCAAAATAAGGTAAATTCCTGCAATTTTGCCCCAAAATAAAAAAAAAATTTCTTGAATTTTGTCCCAAAATAAGGGGAATTTATGATTTTTGCCCCAAAATAAAGGGAATTTCTGCCTTTTGCCCCAAATTTAGGGGAATTTCTGCAATTTTGCCCCAAAATATGGGGAATTTCTGCCTTTTTGCCCGAAAATAATGGGAATGCATACCTTTTTGCCATAAAAAGGGAAATTTCTTCATTTTTGCTGCAAAATAAGGGGAATTTCTGCCTTCTTGCCTCTAAATAAGTGGAATTTCTTCTTTTTCCCCCAAAACAAAGGGAAGTTCTGTCTTTTTTGCCCCAAATTAAGGGGAATTTGTGACTTATTACCCTGTAATTAGTGAAATTTCTGCAATTTTGCCCCAAAATAAAGGATATTTCTGCCTTTTTGACCCCAAATAAGGGGAATTTCAGCCTTTTTACCTCAAAATAAGGGGAATTTCTGCCTTTTTGCCCCAAAATTACAAAATTCCTTTTTTACCCTGAAATAAGTGAAATTTCTGCAATTTTGCCCAAAATAAGTGAAATTTCTGCAATTTTGCCCCAGAATATGGGAAATTTCTGGAATTTTGCCCCAAAATAAGGGGAATTTCTGAGTTTTGCCCCAAAATAAGGAGAATTTCTGTGTTTTCGCCCCAACATATAGGGAATTTCTGCCTTTTTGCCCCACTATTAGGGGAATTTCTGCAATTTTGCTCCAAAATACAGGGAATTTCTTCCCTTTTGCCCGAAAATAAGGGGAATGCATAACTTTTTGAAATAAACAAGGAAAATTTCTTCATTTTTGCTCCAAAATAAGAAGAATTTCGGCTTTTTAGCCTCTAAATAAGTGGAATTTCTGTCTTTTTCCCCCAAAACAAAGGAAATTTCTGTATTTTTCTCCAAAATAAGGGGAATTTCTGACTTATTACCCTAAAATAAGTGAAATTTCTGCAATTTTGCCCCAAAATAAGGGAAATTTCTGCCTTTTTGCCCTGAAATATGTGAAATTTCTGCAATTTTACCCCAAAATAATGTGAATTTCTGCCTTTTTGCCCAAAATAATAGGAATTTCTGCCTTTTTGTTTCAAAATAAAAAAAATTTTGCTTTTTTTCTCTGAAATAAGTGAAATTTCTGCAATTTTGCCCTAAAATAAGGAAAATTTCTGCAATTTTTCCCCATAATAAGTAAAATTTCTGAAATTTTGCCCCAAAATAAGAGGAATTTCTTTTTTTTTGCCCCAGAGTAAAGGAAATTTCAGCCTTTTTACCAGAAATAAGTGAAATTTCTGCAATTTTGCCACAAAACAAGGTAAATTCCTGCAATTTTGCCCCAAAATAAAGGAAATTTCTGGAATTTTGACCCAAAATAAAGGGGAATTTATGATTTTTGCCCCAAAATAAAGAGAATTTCTGCCTTTTGCCCCAAAATTAGGGGAATTTCTGCAATTTTGTTCCAAAATACAGGGAATTTCTGCCTTTTTGCCCGAAAATAATGGGAATGCATACCTTTTTGCCATAAAAAGGAAAATTTTTTCATTTTTGCTCCAAAATAAGTGGAATTTCTTCCTTTTTGCCTTTAAATAAGTGGAATTTCTGTCTTTTTCCCCCAAAACAAAGCATATTTCTGTCTTTTTTGCCCCAAAAAAAGGGGAATTTCTGACTTATTACCCTGAAATAAGTGAAATTTCTCCAACTTTGCCCCAAAATAAAAGAAATTTTTTCAATTTTGCCCCAATGTAAAGGAAATTTCTGCAATTTTGCCCCAAAATAAGGGGAATTTCTAACTGTTTGCTTTCGAAAAAGGAGATTTTTTTGTCTTTTTGCCCCAAAATAAGGAGAATTTCTGCCTTTTTGGACGAAAATTGAGATAATTTCTGCAATTTTGCTTCAAAATACGGGGAATTTCTGCTTATTATCCCGAAAGTAAGGGGAATGTATACCTTTTGCCTCAAAAAAAAGGGAAATGTCTTCATTTTTGTCCCAAAATAAGAGGAATTTCAGCCTTTTTTCCTAAAAATAGTGAAATTTCTGCCTTTTTACCCAAAAATAAACGGAATTTCTGTTTTTGCCCCAAAATAAAAAGAATTTTTGAATTATGCCCTGAAATATGTGAAATTTCTGCAATTTTGCCCCAAAATAAGTGAAATTTCTGCAATTTTGCCCCAAAATAAGGGAAATTTCTGAAATTTTGCCCCAAAATAAGGGGAATTTCTGAGTTTTGCCCCAAAATAAGGAGAATTTCTGTCTTTTTGCCCCAACATATAGGGAATTTCTGCTTTTTTGCCCCAGAATTAGGGGAATTTCTCCAATTTTGCTTCAAAATACAAGGAATTTCTGCATTTTGCCCGAAAATAGAGGAAATGCATAAGTTTTTGACATAAAAAAGGAAAATTTCTTCATTTTTGCTCCAAAATAAGAAGAATTTCGGCTTTTTAGCCTCTAAATAAGTGGAATTTCTGTCTTTTTCCCCCAAAACAAACGGAATTTCTGTCTTTTCTGTCCCAAAATAAGGGAAATTTCTGATTATTACCCTGAAATAAGTGAAATTTCTGCAATTTTGCCCCAAAATAAGGGAAATTTTTACCTTTTTGCCCTGAAATATGTAAAATTTCTGCAATTTTACCCTAAAATAAGGTGAATTTCTGCCTTTTTGCCCCAAAATAATGGGAATTACTAACTTTTTGCCCCAAAAAAGGAAAATTTTTGATTTTTTCTCTGAAATAATGAAATTTCTGCAATTTTGCCCTAAAATAAGGGAAATTTCTTCAATTTTTCCCCATAATAAGGGAAATTTCTGCAATTTTGCCCCAAAATAAGGGGAATTTCTCTCTTTTTGCCCCAAAATAAAGGAAATTTCAGCCTTTTACCTGAAAATAAGTAAAATTTCTGCAATTTTGAACCAAATAAGTGAAATTTCTGCAATTTTGCCCCAAAATAAGGTAAATTCCTGCAATTTTGCCCCAAAATAAAGGAAATTTCTGGAATTTTGCCCCAAAATAAGGGGAATTTCTGCCTTTTGCCCCAAAATTAGAAGAATTTCTGCAATTTTGCTCCAAAATATAGGGAATTTCTGCCTTTTTGCCTAAAAATAATGAGAATGCATACCTTTTTGCCATAAAAAGGGAAATTTCTTCATTTTTGCTCCAAAATAACGGGAATTTCTGCCTTTTTGCCTCTAAATAAGTGGAATTTCTGTTTTTTTCCCCCAAAACAAAGGAAATTTCTGTCTTGTTGTCCCCAAAATAAGGGGAATTTCTGACTTATTACCCTGAAATAAGTGTAATTACTGCAATTTTGCCACAAAATAAGAGAAATTTCTGCAATTTTGCCACAATATAAAGGAAATTTTGGCAATTTTGCCCCAAAATAAGGGGAATTTCTGACTTATTAACCTGAAATAAGTGAAATTTCTGCAATTTTGCTTTAAAATAAGGGAAATTTCTGCAATTTTGCCCCAATGTAAAAAAAAATTTCTGCAATTTTGCCCCACAATATGGGGAATTTCTGACTGTTTGCTCCTTAAAAAGGAGATTTTCTGTCTTTTTGCCTCAAAATAAAAAGAATTTCTGCTTTTTGCCCAAAAATTGAGAGAATTTCTGTAATTTTGCTTCAAAATACGGGGAATTTCTGCTATTTATCCCGAAAGTAAGGGAAATGTATACCTTTTGCCACAAAAAAAGAAATTTTTTCATTTTTGCCCCCCAAAAAAAGGAATTTCTGCCTTTTTACCCCAAACTAGTGAAATTTCTGCCTTTTTACCACAAAATAAACAGAATTTCTGTCTTTTTGCCCCAAAATAAAAGGAATTTTTGAATTATGCCCTGAAATAAGTGAAATTCCTGCAAATTTGCCCCAAAATAAAAGAAATTTCTGCATTTTTGCCATAAAATAAGGGGAATTTCTGTCTTTTTGCCCCCAAATAAGGGGAATTTCAGCCTTTTTACCTCAAAATAAGGGGAATTTCTGCATTTTTGCCCCAAAATAAGGAAAATTTCTGCCTTTTTTCCCTGATATAAGTGAAGTTTCTTCAATTTTGCCCCAAAATAAGGGAAATTTCTGCCTTTTTGCCCTGAAATATGTGAAATTTCTGCAATTTTACCCAAAAATAAGGTGAATTTCTGAGTTTTTGCCCCAAAATAAGAAAAATTTTTGTTTTTTTCTCTGAAATAATTGAAATTTCTGCAATTTTGTCTAAAAATAAGGGAAATTTTTGACTTTTTGCCCTGAAATATGTGAAATTTCTGCATTTTTACCCAAAAATAAGGTGAAATTCTGACTTTTTGCCCCAAAATAAGGGAAATTACTGGCTTTTTGCCCCAAAATAAGAAAAATTTTTGCTTTTTTTCTCTGAAATAAGTGAAATTTCTGCAATTTTGCCCTAAAATAAAGGAAATTTCTGCAATTTTGCCCCAAAATAAAATAAATTCCTGCAATTTTGCTCCAAAATAAAAAAAAAAATTTCTGGAATTCTGCCCCAAAATAAGAGGAATTTCTGATTTTTGTCCCATAATAAAGGGAATTTCTCCCTTTTGCCCCAAAATTAGGGGAATTTCTGAAATTTTGCTCCAAAATACGGGGAATTTCTGCCTTTTTGCCCGAAAATAATGGGAATGCATACCTTTTTGCCATAAAAAGAGAAATTTCTTCATTTTTGCTCCAAAATAACGGGAATTTCTGTATTTTTACCTCTAAATAATTGGAATTTCTGTCTTTTTCCCTCAAGACAAAGGGAATTTCTGTCTTTTTTCCCCAAAATAATGGGAATTTCTGCCTTTTGCCCCAAAATTAGGACATTTTCTGCAATTTTGCTCCAAAATACAAGGAATTTCTGCCTTTTTGCCCGAAAATAATGGGAATGCATAACTTTTTGCCATAAAAAGGGAAATTTCTTCATTTTTGCTCCAAAATAAAGGGAATTTCTGTCTTTTGCCCCACAATTAGGGGAATTTCTGCAATTTTGCTCCAAAATACGGGGAATTTCTGCCTTTTTGCCCGAAAATAATGGGAATGCATACCTTTTTGCTATAAAAAGGGAAATTTCTTCATTTTTGCTCCAAAATAAATTGAATTTCTGCCTTTTTGCCTCTAAATAAGTGGAATTTCTGTCTTTTTCCCCCAAAACAAAGGGAATTTCTGTCTTTTTTGCCCCAAAATAAGGGGAATTTCTGACTTATTACCCTGAAATAAGTGAAATTTCTGCAACTTTGCCCCAAAATAAGGGAAATTTCTGCAATTTTGCCCCAATGTAAAGGAAATTTCTGCAATTTTGCCCCAAAACAAGGGGAATTTCTGACTGTTTGCTCCTGAAAAAGGAGATTTTCTGTCTTTTTGCCCCAAAATAAAAAGAATTTCTGCCTTTTTGCACGAAAATTGAGAGAATTTCTGCAATTTTGCTTCAAAATACGGGGAATTTCTGCTTTTTATCCCGAAAGTAAGGCAAATGTATACCTTTTGCCACAAAAAAAAAGGAAATTTCTTCATTTTTGCCCCAAAATAAGAGGATTTCTGCATTTTTACCTCAAAATAAGTGAAATTTATGCCTTTTTACCCAAAAATAAACGGAATTTCTGACTTTTTGTCCCAAAATAAAAGGAATTTTTGAATTATGCCCTGAAATAGGTGAAATTTCTGCAATTTTGCCCCAAAATAAAAAAAATTTCTGCATTTTTGCCACAAAATAAAGAGAATTTCTGTTTTTTTGCCCCAAAATAAGGGAAATTTCTGCATTTTTGCCCCCAAATAATTGGAATTTCAGCCTTTTTACCTCAAAATAAGGGGAATTTCTGCATTTTTGCCCCAAAATAAGGAAAATTTCTGCCTTTGTTCCCTGAAATAAGTGAAATTTCTGCAATTTTGCCCCAAAATAAGCTAAATTTCTGCAATTTTGACCCAAAATAAGAGAAATTTCTGGAATTTTGCCCCAAAATAAGGGGAATTTCTGAGTTTTGCCCCAAAATAAAGAGAATTTCTGTCTTTTTTCCCCAACATATAGAAAAATTCTGCCATTTTGCCCCAGAATTAAGGGAATTTCTGCAATTTTGCTCCAAAATACGGGGAATTTCTGCATTATGCCCGAAAATAGAGGAAATGCATAAGTTTTTGCCATAAAAGAGAAAAATTTCTTCATTTTTGGTACAAAATAAGAAGAATTTCGGCTTTTTAACCTCTAAATAAGTTGAATTTCTGTCTTTTTCCCCCCAAAAAAGAGAATTTCTGTTTCTTTGCCCCAAAATACGGGGAATTTCTGACTTATTTCCCTGAAATAAGTGAAATTTCTGCAATTTTGCCCCAAAATAAGGGAAATTTCTGCCTATTTGCCCTGAAATATGTGAAATTTCTGCAATTTTACTCCAAAATAAGGTGAATTTTGCCTTTTGCACCAAAATAATGGGAATTTCTGCCTTTTTGTCCCAAAATAAGAAAAATTTTTGCTTTTTTTCTCTGAAATAATTGAAATTTCTGCAATTTTTCCCCATAATAAAGGAAATTTCTGCAATTTTGCCCCAAAATAAGAACAATTTCTCACCTTTTGCCCCAAAATAATGGAAATTTCAGCCTTTTTACCTGAAAATAAGTGAAATTTCTGCAATTTTACACTAAATAATGGAAATTTCTGCAATTTTGCCTCAAAATAAGGTAAATTCCTGCAATTTTACCCCAAAATAGAGGAATTTTCTGGAATTTTGCCCCAAAATAAGGGGATTTTCTGATTTTTGCCCCAAAATAAAGGGAATTTCTGCCTTTTGCCCCAAAATTAGAGGAATTTCTGCAATTTTGCTCAAAAATACGGGGAATTTCTGCCTTTTTGCCCGAAAATAATGGGAATGCATACCTTTGTGCCATAAAAAGGGAAATTTCTTCATTTTTGCTCCAAAATAACAGGAATTTCTGCATTTTTCCTCTAAATCAGTGGAATTTCTGTCTTTTTCCCTCAAAACAAAGGGAATTTCTGTTTTTTGCCCCAAAATAAGGGGAATTTCTGACTTATTACCCTGAAATAAGTGAAATATCTGCAATTTTGCCCCAAAATAAAGGAAATTTCTACTTTTTGCCCTGAAATATGTGAAATTTCTGCAATTTTACCCCAAAATAAGGTGAATTTCTGCCTTTTTGCCACAAAATAATGGGAATTTCTGCATTTTTGCCCCAAAAAAAGAAAAATTTTTGATTTTTTTCTCTGAAATAAGTGAAATTTCTGCAATTTTGTCCTAAAATAAGGGAAATTTCTGCATTTTTGCCACATAATAAGGGGAATTTCTGTCTTTTTGCCACCAAATAAAAGGAATTTCAGCATTTTTACCTCAAAATAAGAGGAATATCTGCATTTTTGCCCCCAAATAAGGAAAATCTCTGCCTTTTTTCCCTGATATAAGTGAAATTTCTGCAATTTTGCCCAAAAATAAGGGAAATTTCTGCCTTTTTGGCCTGAAATATGTGAAATTTCTGCAATTTTACCCCAAAATAAGGTGAATTTCTGCCTTTTGCCCCAAAATAAGAAAAAAATTTTTTTTCTGAAGTAAGCGAAATTTCTGCAATTTTGCCCTAAAATAAGGGAAATTTCTGCAATTTTTCCCCATAATAAGGGAAATTTCTCAATTATGCCCCAAAATAAAGGGATTTTCTCCCTTTTTGCCCAAAAATAAAGAAAATTGACTTTTTACCTGAAAATAAGTGAAATTTCTGCAATTTTGCCTCAAATAATAGAAATTTCTGCAATTTTTCACCAAAATAAGGCAAATTCCTGCAATTTTGCACCAAAATAAAGGAAATTTCTGGAATTTTGCCCCAAAATAAGAGGAATTTCTGATTTTTGCCCCAAAATAAAGGGAATTTCTGCCTTTTGCCCCAAAATTAGGGGAATTTCTGCAATTTTGCTCCAAAATACGGGGAATTTCTGCCTTTTTGCCCGAAAATAATGGGAATGCATACCTTTTTAACATAAAAAGGGAAATTTCTTCATTTTTGCTCCAAAATAAGGGGAATTTCTTTCTTTTTGCCTTTAAATAAGTGGAATTTCTGTCTTTTTCCCCCAAAACAAAGGGAATTTCTGTCTTTTTTGCCCCAAAATAAGTGGAATTACTGACTTATTACCCTGAAATAAGTGAAATTTCTGCAATTTTGCCCCAAAATAAGGGAAATTTCTGCAATTTTGCCCCAATGTAAAGGAAATTTCTGCAATTTTGCCCAAAAATAAGAGGAAATTCTGAATGTTTGCTCCCGAAAAAAGGATATTTTCTGTATTTTTGCCCCAAAATAAGGAGAATTCCTGCCTTTTTGCCCGAAAATTATGAGAATTTCTGCAATTTTGCTTCAAAATACGGAGAATTTCTGCTTTTAATCCCGAAAGTAAGAGGAATGTATACCTT
The DNA here is from genome assembly GCF_963924665.1 of Micromys minutus. Taxonomy (NCBI): domain Eukaryota; kingdom Metazoa; phylum Chordata; class Mammalia; order Rodentia; family Muridae; genus Micromys; species Micromys minutus. The sequence continues at coordinate 155,945 of NW_027667481.1, forward strand.
TTCCCACAAAAAAAAGAATTTCTTCATTTTTGCCCCACAATAAAAGAAATTTCTGCATTTTTGCCACAAAATAAAGGGAATTTCTGTCTTTTTGCCCCAAAATAAGGGAAATTTCTGCCTTTTTGCGTCCAAATAAGGGGAATTTCAGCCTTTTTACCTCAAAATAAGGGGAATTTCTGCACTTTTGCCCCAAAATAAGGAAAATTTCTGCCTTTTTTCCCTAAAATAAGTGAAATTTCTGCAATTTTGCCCCAAAATAAGTGAAATTTCTGCAATTTTGCACCAAAATAAGGGAAATTTCTGGAATTTTGCCCCAAAATAAGGGGAATTTCTGAGTTTTGCCCCAAAATAAGGAGAATTTCTATCTTTTTGCCCCAACATATAGGGAATTTCTGCCTTTTTGCCCCACAATTAGGATAATTTCTGCAATTTTGCTCCAAAATATGGGGAATTTCTGCATTTTTGCCCGAAAATAAGGGGAATGCATAACTTTTTGAAATAAACGAGGAAAATTTCTTTATTTTTGCTCCAAAATAAAAAGAATTTCTGCTTTTTTGCCTCTAAATAATTGGAATTTTTGTCTTTTTCCCCCAAAACAGAGGGGATTTCTGTCGTTTTTGCTCCCAAATAAGGGGAATTTCTGACTTATTAACCTGAAATAAGTGAAATTTCTTCAATTTTGCCCCAAAATAAGAGAAATTTCTGCCTTTTTGCCCTGTAATATATGAAATTTCTGCAATTTTACCACAAAATAAGGTGAATTTCTGACTTTTTGCCCCAAAATAATGGAAATTTCTGCCTTTTTTGCCCCAAAATGAGAAAAATATTTGGTTTTTTTCTCTGAAATAAGTGAAATTTCTGCAATTTTGCCCTAAAATAAAGGAAATTTCTGCAATTTTTTCTCATAATAAAGGAAATTTCTGTAATTTTGCCTTAAAATAAGGGGGATTTCTCCCTTTTTGCCCCAAAATAAAGGAAATTTCAGCCTTTTTACCTGAATATAAGTGAAATTTCTACAATTTTGCCACAAAATAAAATAAATTCCTGCAATTTTTCCCCAAAATAAAAAAAATTTCTGGAATTCTGCCCCAAAATAAGAGGAATTTCTGATTTTTGCCCCAAAATAAAGGGAATTTCTGCATTTTGCCCCAAAATTAGGGAAATTTCTGCAATTTTGCTCGAAAATACGGGGAATTTCTGCCTTTTTGCACGAAAATAATGGGAATGCATATTTTATTGCCATAAAAAAGGAAATTTCTTCATTTTTGCTCCAAAATAAGGGGAATTTCTGCTTTGTTGCCTCTAAATAAGTGGAATTTCTGTCTTTTTTCCCCAAAACAAAGGGAATTTCTGTCTTTTTGCCCCAAAATAAAGGGAATTTCTGACTTATTACCCTGAAATAAGTGAAATTTCTGCAATTTTGCCCCAAAATAAGGGAAATTTCTGCCTTTTTGCCCTGAAATATGTGAAATTTATGCAATTTTACCCCAAAATAAGGTGAATTTCTGCCTTTTTGCCCCAAAATAATTGGAATTTCTGCCTTTTTGCCCCAAAAAAGAAAAATTTTTGATTTTTTTCTCTGAAATAAGTGAAATTTCTGCAATTTTGCCCTAAAATAAGAGAAATTTCTGCAATTTTTCCCCATAATAAGGGAAATTTCTGCAATTTTGCCCCAAAATAAGGGGAATTTCTCCCTTTTTGCCCCAAACTAAAGGAAATTTCAGCCTTTTCACCTGAAAATAAGTGAAATTTCTGCAATTTTGCCCCAAATAAGAAAAATTTCTGCAATTTTGCGCCAAAATAAGGTAAATTCCTGCAATTTTGCCCCAAAATAAAGGAAATTTCTGGAATTTTGCCCCAAAATAAGGGGATTTTCTGATTTTTGCCCCAAAATATAGGGAATTTCTGCCTTTTGCCCTAAAATTAGGGGAATTTCTGCAATTTTGCTCCAAAATACGGGGAATTTCTGCCTTTTTGCCCGAAAATAATGGGAATGCATACCTTTTTGCCATAAAAAGGGAAATTTCTTCATTTTTGCTCCAAAATAACGGGAATTTCTGCATTTTTACCTCTAAATAAGTGGAATTTCTGTCTTTTTCTCTCAAGACAAAGGGAATTTCTGTCTTTTTTCCCCAAAATAAAGGGAATTTCTGCCTTTTGCCCCAAAATTAGGACAATTTCTGCAGTTTTGCTCCAAAATACAAGGAATTTCTGCCTTTTTGCCCGAAAATAATGGGAATGCATAACTTTTTGCCATAAAAAGGGAAATTTCTTCATTTTTGCTACAAAATAAAGGGAATTTCTGTCTTTTGCCCCACAATTAGGGGAATTTCTGCAATTTTGCTCCAAAATACGGTGAATTTCTGCCTTTTTGCCCGAAAATAATGGGAATGCATACCTTTTTGCTATAAAAAGGGAAATTTCTTCATTTTTGTTCCAAAATAAATTGAATTTCTGCCTTTTTGCCTCTAAATATGTGGAATTTCTGTCTTTTTCCCCCAAAACAAAGGTAATTTCTGTCTTTTTTGCCTCAAAATAAGGGGAATTTCTGACTTATTACCCTGATATAAGTGAAATTTCTGCAACTTTGCCCCAAAATAAGGGAAATTTCTTCAATTTTGCCCCAATGTAAAGGAAATTTCTGCAATTTTGCCCCAAAATAAGGGGAATTTCTGACTGTTTGCTCCTGAAAAAGGAGATTTTCTGTCTTTTTCCCCAAAATAAGGAGAATTTCTGCCTTTTTGCACGAAAATTGAGAGAATTTCTGCAATTTTGCTTCAAAATACGGGGAATTTCTGCTTTTTATCCCGAAAGTAAGGCAAATGTATACCTTTTGCCACAAAAAAAAAGGAAATTTCTTCATTTTTCCCCAAAATAAGAGGAATTTCTGCCTCTTTACCTCAAAATAAGTGAAATTTATGCCTTTTTACCCAAAAATAAACGGAATTTCTCTTTTTTGTCCCAAAATAAAAGGAATTTTTGAATTATGCCCTGAAATAGGTGAAATTTCTGCAATTTTGCTCCAAAATAAAAAAAATTTCTGCATTTTTGCCACAAAATAAGGAGAATTTCTGTTTTTTTGCCCCAAAATAAGGGAAATTTCTGCATTTTTGCCCCCAAATAATGGGAATTTCAGCCTTTTTACCTCAAAATAAGGGGAATTTCTGCATTTTTGCCCCAAAATAAGGAAAATTTCTGCCTTTGTTCCCTAAAATAAGTGAAATTTCTGCAATTTTGCCCCAAAATAAGCTAAATTTCTGCAATTTTGACCCAAAATAAGAGAAATTTCTGGAATTTTGACCCAAAATAAGTGAAATTTCTGAGTTTTGCCCCAAAATAAAGAGAATTTCTGTCTTTTTTCCCCAACATATAGAAAAATTCTGCCATTTTGCCCCACAATTAAGGGAATTTCTGCAATTTTGCTCCAAAATACGGGGAATTTCTGCATTATGCCCGAAAATAGAGGAAATGCATAAGTTTTTGCCATAAAAGAGAAAAATTTCTTCATTTTTTGGTACAAAATAAGAAGAATTTCGGCTTTTTAACCTCTAAATAAGTTGAATTTCTGTCTTTTTCCCCCCAAAAAAGGGAATTTCTGTTTTTTTGCCCCAAAATACGGGGAATTTCTGACTTATTTACCTGAAATAAGTGAAATTTCTGCAATTTTGCCCCAAAATAAGGGAAATTTCTGCCTTTTTGCCCTGAAATATGTGAAATTTCTGCAATTTTACCCCAAAATAAGGTGAATTTCTGCCTTTTTGCCCCAAAATAATGGGAATTTCTGCATTTTTGCCCCAAAAAAAGAAAAATTTTTGATTTTTTTCTTTGAAATAAGTGAAATTTCTGCAATTTTGTCCTAAAATAAGAAAAATTTCTGCATTTTTGCCACAAAATAAGGGGAATTTCTGTCTTTTTGCAACCAAATAAAAGGAATTTCAGCCTTTTTACCTCAAAATAAGAGGAATATCTGCATTTTTGCCCCAAAATAAGGAAAATCTCTGCCTTTTTTCCCTGATATAAGTGAAATTTCTGCAATTTTGCCCCAAAATAAGGGAAATTTCTGCCTTTTTGGCCTGAAATATGTGAAATTTCTGCAATTTTACCCCAAAATAAGGTGAATTTCTGCCTTTTTGCCCCAAAAGAAGAAAAAAAAATTTTTTCTGAAGTAAGTGAAATTTCTGCAATATTGCCCTAAAATAAGGGAAATATCTGCAATTTTTCCCCATAATAAAGGAAATTTCTGCAATTTTGCCCCAAAATAAGAGGAATTACTCACCTTTTGCCCTAAAATAATGGAAATTTCAGCCTTTTTACCTGAAAATAAGTGAAATTTCTGCAATTTTACACCAAATAATGGAAATTTCTGCAATTTTGCCCCAAAATATGGTAAATTCCTGCAATTTTACCCCAAAATAGAGGAAATTTCTGGAATTTTGCCCCAAAATAAGGGGATTTTCTGATTTTTGCCCCAAAATGAAAGGAATTTCGGCCTTTTGCCCCTAAATTAGGGGAATTTCTGCAATTTTGCTCCAAAATACGGGGAATTTCTGCCTTTTTGCCCGAAAATAATGGGAATGCATACCTTTTTGCCATAAAAAGGGAAATTTCTTCATTTTTGCTCCAAAATAACAGGAATTACTGCATTTTACCTCTAAATAAGTGTAATTTCTGTCTTTTTCCCTCAAAAAATAGGGAATTTCTGTTTTTTTGCCCCAAAATAAGGGGAATTTCTGACTTATTACCCTGAAATAAGTGAAATTTCTGCAATTTTGCCCCAAAATAAGGGAAATTTCTACCTTTTGCCCTGAAATATGTGAAATTTCTGCAATTTTACCCCAAAATAAGTGAATTTCTGTTTTTTTGCTCCAAAATAATGGGAATTTCTGCATTTTTGCCCCAAAAAAAGAAAAATTTTTGATTTTTTTCTCTGAAATAAGTGAAATTTCTGCAATTTTGTCCTAAAATAAGGGAAATTTCTGCATTTTTGCCACAAAATAAGGGGAATTTCTGTCTTTTTGCCCCAAAATAAGAAAAAAAAAATTTTTTCTGAAGTAAGTGAAATTTCTGCAATTTTGCCCTAAAATAAGGGAAATTTCGGCAATTTTTCCCCATAATAAGGGAAATTTCTCAATTTTGCCCCAAATTAAGAGGATTTTCTCCCTTTTTGCCCCAAAATAAAGAAAATTCAGACTTTTTACCTGAAAATAAGTGAAATTCCTGCAATTTTGCCTCAAATAAGAGAAATTTCTGCAATTTTTCACCAAAATAAGGCAAATTCCTGCAATTTTGCCCCAAAATAAAGGAAATTTCTGGAATTTTGCCCCAAAATAAGGGGAATTTCTGATTTTTGCCCCAAAATATAGGGAATTTCTGCCTTTTTGCCCGAAAAAATGGGAATGCATACCTTCTTAACATAAAAAGGGCAATTTCTTCATTTTTGCTCCCAAATAGAGGGAATATCTTCCTTTTTGCCTTTAAATAAGTGGAATTTCTGTCTTTTTCCCCCAAAACAAAGGGAATTTCTGTCTTTTTTGCCCCAAAATAAGTGGAATTACTGACTTATTACCCTGAAATAAGTGAAATTTCTGCAATTTTGCCCCAAAATAAGGGAAATTTCTGCAATTTTGCCCCAATGTAAAGGAAATTTCTGCAATTTTGCCCAAAAATAAGGGGAAATTCTGACTGTTTGCTCCCGAAAAAAGGAGATTTTCTGTATTTTTGCCCCAAAATAAGGAGAATTCCTGCTTTTTTGCCCGAAAATTATGAGAATTTCTGCAATTTTGCTTCAAAATACGGGGAAATTCTGCTTTTAATCCCGAAAGTAAGAGGAATGTATACCTTTTCCCACAAAAAAAAAGAATTTCTTCATTTTTGCCACACAATAAAAGAAATTTCTGCATTTTTGCCACAAAATAAAGAGAATTTCTGTCTTTTTGCCCCAAAATAAGGGAAATTTCTGCCTTTTTGCCTCCAAATAAGGGGAATTTCAGCCTTTTTACCTCAAAATAAGGGGAATTTCTGCATATTTGCCTCAAAATAAGGAAAATTTCTGCCTTTTTTCCCTAAAATAAATGAAATTTCTGCAATTTTGCCCCAAAATAAGTGAAATTTCTGCAATTTTGCACCAAATTAAGGGAAATTTCTGGAATTTTGCCCCAAAATAAGGGGAATTTCTGAGTTTTGCCCCAAAATAAGGAGAATTTCTATCTTTTTGCCCCAACATATAGGGAATTTCTGCCTTTTTGCCCCACAATTAGGGGAATTTCTGCAATTTTTCTCCAAAATACGGGGAATTTCTGCATTTTTGCCCGAAAATAAGGGGAATGCATAACTTTTTGAAATAAACGAGGAAAATTTCTTTATTTTTGCTCCAAAATAAGAAGAATTTCTGCTTTTTTGCCTCTAAATAAGGGAATTTCTGTCTTTTTCCCCCAAAGCAGAGGGAATTTCTGTCTTTTTTGCTCCCAAATAAGGGGAATTTCTGACTTATTAACCTGAAATAAGTGAAATTTCTTCAATTTTGCCCCAAAATAAGAGAAATGTCTGCCTTTTTGCCCTGAAATATATGAAATTTCTGCAATTTTACCTCAAAAAAAAGTGAATTTCTTACTTTTTGCCCCAAAATAATGGAAATTTCTGCCTTTTTTGCCCCAAAATGAGAAAAATATTTGGTTTTTTTCTCTGAAATAAGTGAAATTTCTGCAATTTTGCCCTAAAATAAAGGAAATTTCTGCAATTTTTTCTCATAATAAGGGAAATTTCTGTAATTTTGCCTTAAGATAAGGGGGATTTCTCCCTTTTTGCCCCAAAATAAAGGAAATTTCAACCTTTTTACCTGAATATAAGTGAAATTTCTACAATTTTGCCACAAAATAAAATAAATTCCTGCAATTTTTCCCCAAAATAAAAAAAAAATTCTGGAATTCTGCCCCAAAATAAGAGGAATTTCTGATTTTTGCCCCAAAATAAAGGGAATTTCTGCATTTTGCCCCAAAATTAGGGGAATTTCTGCAATTTTGCTCGAAAATACGGGGAATTTCTGCCTTTTTGCTCGAAAATAATGGGAATGCATATTTTATTGCCATAAAAAAGGAAATTTCTTCATTTTTGCTCCAAAATAAGGGGAATTTCTGCTTTGTTGCCTCTAAATAAGTGGAATTTCTGTCTTTTTTCCCCAAAACAAAGGGAATTTCTGTCTTTTTGCCCCAAAATAAAGGGAATTTCTGACTTATTACCCTGAAATAAGTGAAATTTCTGCAATTTTGCCCCAAAATAAGGGAAATTTCTGCCTTTTTGCCCTGAAATATGTGAAATTTCTGCAATTTTACCCCAAAATAAGGTGAATTTCTGCCTTCTTGCCCCAAAATAAATGGAATTTCTGCCTTTTTGCCCCAAAAAAAAATTTTTGATTTTTTTTCTGAAATAAGTGAAATTTCTGCAATTTTGCCCTCAAATAAGGGAAATTTCTGCAATTTTTCCCCATAATAAGGGAAATTTCTGCAATTTTGCCCCAAAATAAGGGGAATTTCTCTCTTTTTGCCCCAAAATAAAGGAAATTTCAGCCTTTTTATCTGAAAATAAGTGAAATTTCTTCAATTTTGCCCCAAATAAGGGAAATTTCTGCAATTTTGCCCCAAAATAAGGTAAATGCCTGCAATTTTGCCCCAAAAATAAAGGAAATTTCTGGAATTTTGCCCCAAAATAAGAGGAATTTCTGATTTTTGCCCCAAAATAGAGGGAATTTCTGCCTTTTGCCCCAAAATTAGGGCAATTTCTGCAATTTTGCTCCAAAATACAGGGAATTTGTGCCTTTTTGCCGAAAATAATGGGAATGCATACCTTTGTGCTATAAAAAGGGAAATTTCTTCATTTTTGCTCCAAAATAAATGGAATTTCTGCCTTTTTGCCTCTAAATAAGTGGAATTTCTGTCTTTTTCCCCAAAAACAAAGGGAATTTCTGTCTTTTTTGCCCCAAAATAAGGGGAATTTCTGACTTATTACCCTGAAATAAGTGAAATTTCTGCAACTTTGCCCAAAAATCAGGGAAATTTCTGCAATTTTGCCCCAATGTAAAAAAAATTTCTGCAATTTTGCCCCAAAATAAGGGGAATTTCTGACTGTTTGCTCCTGAAAAAAGAGATTTTCTGTCTTTTTGCCCCAAAATAAGGAGAATTTCTGCCTTTTTGCACGAAAATTGAGAGAATTTCTGCAATTTTGCTTCAAAATACAGGGAATTTCTGCTTTTTATCCCGAAAGTAAGGAGAATGTATAGCTTTTGCCACAAAAAAAGGAAATTTCTTCATTTTTGCCCCAAAATAAGAGGAATTTCTGCCTTTTTACCTCAAAATAAGTGAAATTTCTGCCTTTTTACCCAAAAATAAACAGAATTTCTGACTTTTTGCCTCAAAATAAAAGGAATTTTTGAATTATGCCATGAAACAGGTTAAATTTCTGCAATTTTGCCCCAAAATAAAAGAAATTTCTGCATTTTTGCAACAAAATAAGGAGAATTTCTGTTTTTTTGCCCCAAAATAAGGGAAATTTTGCATTTTTTTGCCCAAATAAGGGGTATTTCAGCCTTTACCTCAAAATAAAGGGAATTTCTGCATTTTTGCCTCAAAATAAAATTTCTGGCTTTTTTTCTTGAAATAAGTGAAATTTGTGCAATTTTGCCCCAAAATAAGTGAAATTTCTGCAATTTTTACCCAAAATAAGGGAAATTTCTGGAATTTTGCCCCAAAATAAGGGAAATTTCTGAGTTTTGTTCCAAAATAAGGAGAATTTCTGTCTTTTTGCCCCAACATATAGGGAATTTCTGACTTTTGCCCCAGAATTAGGGGAATTTCTGTAATTTTGCTCCAAAATACGGGGAATTTCTGCATTTTGCCTGAAAATAGAGGAAATGCATAAGTTTTTGCCATAAAAGAGGAAAATTTCTTCATTTTTGCTCCAAAATAAGAAGAATTTCGGCTTTTTTGCCACTAAGTAAGTTGAATTTCTGTCTTTTTCCCCCAAAACAAAGGGAATTTCTGTATTTTTTGCCCCAAAATAAGGGGAATTTCTTACTTATTACCCTGAAATAAGTGAAATTTCTGCAATTTTGCCCCAAAATAAGAGAAATTTCTGCCTTTTTGCCCTCAAATATGTGAAATTTCTGCAATTTTATCCCAAAGTAAGGTGAATTTCTGCCTTTTTGCCCCAAAATAATGGGAATTTCTGCCTTTTTGTCCCAAAATAAGAAAAATTTCTGCCTTTTTTCCCTGAAATAAGTGAAATTTCTGCAATTTTGGCCCAAAAAAATTGAAATTTCTGCAATTTTGTCCCAAAATAAAGAAAATTTCTGGAATTTTGACCCAAAATAAGGGGAATTTCTGACTTTTTGCCCTGAAATAAGGAGAATTTCTGTCTTTTTGCCCCAAATAATGTGAATTTCTGCATTTTCCCTCAAAATTAGGGGAATATGTGCAATTTTGCTTCAAAATACGGGGAATTTTTGCCTTATTGAACCAAAATAAAGGAATTTCTGCATTTTTGCACCAATATAAGGGGAATTTCTGAAATTTTGCTCCAAAATACGGGGAATTTTTGCCTTATTGCCAGAAATAAATTGGAATTCATGCCTTTTTGCCCTGAAATATTTGAAATTTCCGCAATTTTACCCCAAATTAGAGGAATTTCTGTTATTGGCCCCAAAATTAGGAAAATTTCTGCTTTTTGCCCAAATTAAGGCAAATTTCTGACTTTTTGCCCTGAAATAAGTTAAATTTCTGCAATTTTGCCCCAAAATAAGGAGAATTTCTGCCTTTTTGCCAAAATAAGGGGAATTTCAGCATTTTACCTTCAAAAAAGGGAAATTTCTGCCTTTTTGCCAAAAAATATGGGGAATTTCTGCCTAATAGCCCCCAAATAAGGAAAATTTTTGCTTTTCTGCCACAATTAATGGGAATTTCTGCCTTTTTGCCACAAAGTAAAGGGAATTTCTGCCTTTTTGCCCCAAAATAACGGAAATTTCAGCCTTTTAACCCCAAAATAATGGGAATTTCTGCCTTTTGCCCAAAATATGGGGAATTTCTGACTTTTTGTTCCAATATAAGATAAATTTCTTCAATTTTGTACCAAAATAAAAGAAATTTCTGCTTTTTGCCCCAAAATAAAAGTAATTTCTGACTTTTTGCCCTGAAATAAATGAAATTTCTGAAATTTTGCCCGAAAATAAGAGAAATTTGTGCCTTTTTGCCACAAAAAGAGGGGAATTTCTGCCTTTTAACCCCAAAATATGAGGAATTTCAGCATTTTACCACAAAATAAGGGGAATTTCAGCCTTTTTGCACCAAAATATGGGGAATTTCTGCCTTTTTGCCACAAAATAAGAAAAATTTCTGCAATTCTGTACCAAAATAAAAGAAATATCTAAAATTTTGCCCCCAAATAAAGGAAATTTCTGATTTTTGCCCCTAAATAAGGAGAATTTCTGTATTTTTGCCCCCCAAAAAAGGGAATTTCTGCCTTTTTGACCCAAAATTAGGGGAGTTTCTGCAATTTTGCTCCAAAATACGGGGATTTTCTGCCTTTTTCGCAGAAAATAAAGGGAATTTCTGCCATTTTGCCGCAAAATAAGTGAAATTTCTGCAGTTTTACCACAAAATGAAAGGAATTTCTGCCTTTTTGCCCCAATATTAGGGGAATTTCTGCAATTTAGCTCCAAAATACAGAGAATTTCTGCCTTTTTGCCCGAAAATAAAGGGAATGTATACCTTTTTGCCATAAAAAGGGAAATTTTTTCATTTTTACCCCAAAATAAGGGGATTTTCCACCTTTTTGACTCAAAATAAGTGCAATTTCTGACTTTTTTCCAAAAATAAATGGAATTTCTGTATTTTTGCCCCAAAATAAGGGGAATTTCCGACTTTTTGCCCTGAAATAAGTTAAATTTCAAAAATTTTTCCCCAAAATAATTGAAATTTCTGCAATTTTGCCCCAAAATAAGGGAAATTTCTGTATTTTTGCCCCAAAATAAGAAAAATTTCTGCCTTTTTACCTCAAAATAAGGGGAATTTCTGCATTTTTGCCACAAAATATAAGGAATTTCTGCCTTTTTGCCCCAAAATAAGAAAGATTTCTGCTTTTTTCCCTGAAATAAGTGAAATTTCTGCAATTTTGGCCCAAAAAATTGAAATTTCTGCAATTTTGTCCCAAAATAAAGGAAATTTCTGGAATTTTGCCCCAAAATAAGGGGAATTTCTGATTTTTGCCCTGAAATAAGGAGAATTTCTGTCTTTTTGCCCAAAAATAATGTGAATTTCTGCATTTTCCCTCAAAATTAGGGGAATATGTGCAATTTTGCTTCAAAATACGGGGAATTTTTGCCTTATTACCCCAAAATAAAAGGAATTTCTGCATTTTTGCACTAATGTAAAGGGAATTTCTGAAATTTTGCTCCAAAATACGGGGAATTTTTGCCTTATTGCCCGAAATAAAGTGGAATTTCTGCCTTTTTGCCCTGAAATATTTGAAATTTCCGCAATTTTACCCCAAAATAAGAGGAATTTCTGTTTTTGGCCCCAAAATTAGGAGAATTTCTGCTTTTTGCCCCAAATTAAGGCAAATTTCTGACTTTTTGCCCTGAAATAAGTGAAATTTCTGCAATTTTGCCCCAAAATAAGGGGAATTTCTGCTTTTTTGCCAAAATAAGGGGAATTTCAGCATTTTAAATTCAAATAAGGGGAATTTCTGACTTTTTGCCAAAAAATATGGGGAATTTCTGCCTTATTGCCCCCAAATAAGGAAAATTTTTGCTTATCTGCCCCAAATAATGGGAATTTCTGCCTTTTTGCCACAAAGTAAACGGAATTTCTGCCTTTTTGCCCCAAAATAAAGGGAATTTCAGCCTTTTTACCCCAAAATAAGGGGAATTTCTGCCTTTTGCCCAAAATATGGGGAATTTCTGTCTTTTTGTTCCAAAATAAGAAAAATTTCTTCAATTTTGTACCAAAATAAAAGAAATTTCTGCTTTCTGCCCCAAAATAAAAGTAATTTCTGACTTTTTGCCCTGAAATAAATGAAATTTCTGCAATTTTGCCCGAAAATAAGGGAAATTTGTGCCTTTTTGCCCCTAAATGAGTGGAATTTCTGCCTTTTAACCCCAAAATATGGGGAATTTCAGCATTTTACCTCAAAATAAGGGGAATTTCAGCCTTTTTGCACCAAAATATGAGGAATTTCTGCCTTTTTGCAACAAAATAAGAAAAATTTCTGCAATTCCTTACCAAAATAAAAGAAATTTCTAAAATTTTGCCCCAAAATAAGGGAATTTTCTGATTTTTTCCCCAAAATAAGGAGAATTTCTGTATTTTTGCCCCCCAAAAAAGGAATTTCTGCGTTTTTGCCCAAAAATTAGGGGAGTTTCTGCAATTTTGCTTCAAAGTACAGAGAATTTCTGCCTCTTTTTCCGAAAATAAGGGGAACTTCTTGCGATTTGCCCCAAATAAAGCGAATTTCTGCATTTTTGCCCCAATATTTATGGAATTTCTGCAATTTTGCTTTAAAATACGGGGAATTTCTGACTTTTTCACAAAATTAAGGAGATTTTCTGCCTTTTTGCCCCAAAACAAGGGAAATTTCTGCAATTTTATCCCAAAATAAAAGGAATTTCTGCCTTTATGCCCTCAAATAACGGGAATTTCTGCTTTTTTGCCATGAAATATGTGAAATGTGTGCAATTTTACCCCAAAATAAGGTGAATTTCTGCTTTTTGCCCCAAAATAATGAGAATTTCTGCATTTTTGCCCCAAAATATGAAAAATTTTTGCTTTTTTTCTCTGAAATATTTGAAATTTCTGCAATTTTGCCTTAAAATAAAAGAAATTTCTGCAATTTTTCCCCATAATAAAAAAATTTTTTGCAATTTTGCCCCAAAATAAAGGGGATTTTTGTTTTTGTCCCCAAATAAGGGAAATTTCTGCAATTTTGCCCTAAAATAAGGGGAATTTCTTCCTTTTGCCCCAAAATAAGGAGAATTTCTGCCTTTTTGCTCTAAAACAAAGAAAATTACTGCATGTTTTACGCCAAAATTAGGTGAATTTCTGGAATTTTGCTCCAAAATACGGGGATTTTCTGCCTTTTTCACAGAAAATAAAAAAAATTTCTGCCATTTTGCCGCAAACTAAGTGAAATTTCTGCAGTTTTACCCCAAAATAAGGGGAATTTCTGCTTTTTTGCCCCAATGTTAGGGGAATTTCTGCAATTTTGCTCCAAAATACAGAGAATTTCTGCCTTTTTGCCAGAAAATAAAAGGAATGTATACCTTTTTGCCATAAAAAGGGAAATTTCTTAATTTTTACCCTAAAATAAGGGGATTTTCCGCCTTTTTGACTCAAAATAAGTGCAATTTCTGACTTTTTTCCAAAAATAAATGGAATTTCTGTCTTTTTGCCCCCAAATAAGGGGAATTTCCGACTTTTTGCCCTGAAATAAGTTAAATTTCAAAAATTTTTCCTTAAAATATTTGAAATTTCTGTAATTTTGTCCCAAAGTAAGGGGAATTTCTGTATTTTTGCCCCAAAATAAGGGAAATTTCTAGCTTTTTACCTCAAAATAAGGGGAATTTCTGCATTTTTGCCACAAAATATAAGGAATTTCTGCTTTTTGCCCCAAAATAAGAAAAATTTCTGCCTTTTTTCCCTGAAATAAGTGAAATTTCTGCAATTTTGGACAAAAAATTAAAATTTCTGCAATTTTGTCCCAAAATATAGGAAATTTCTGGAATTTTGCCCCAAAATAAGGGGAATTTCTGACTTTTTGCCCTGAAATAAGGAGAATTTCTGTCTTTTTGCCCCAAAATAATGTGAATTTCTGCATTTTCCCTCAAAATTAGGGGAATATGTGCAATTTTTCTTCAAAATACGGGGAATTTTTGCCTTATTGAACCAAAATAAAGGAATTTCTGCATTTTTGCACCAATATAAGGGGAATTTCTGAAATTTTGCTCCAAAATACGGGGAATTTTTGCCTTATTGCCAGAAATAAAGTGGAATTTTTGCATTTTTGCCCTGAAATATGTGAAATTTCTGCAATTTTACCCCAAAATAAGGGGAATTTCTGTTTTTGGCCCCAAAATTAGGAGAATTTCTGCTTTTTGCCCCAAATTAAGGCAAATTTCTGACTTTTTGCCCTGAAATAAGTGAAATTTCTGCCATTTTGCACCAATATAAGGAGAATTTCTGCCTTTTTGCCAAAATAATGGGAATTTCAGCATTTTACCTTAAAATAAGGGGAATTTCAGCATTTTACCTTCAAATAATGGGAATTTCTGCCTTTTTGCCACAAAATATGGGGAATTTCTGCCTTTTTGCCCCAAAATAATGGGAATTTCAGCCTTTTTACCCCAAAATAAGGGGAATTTCTGCATTTTTGCCCCAAAATATGAAAAATTTTTGCTTTTTTTCTCTGAAATATGTGAAATTTCTGCAATTTTTCCCCATAATAAAAAAAATTTTTTGCAATTTTGCCGCAAAATAAAGGGAATTTCTGTTTTTTGTCCCCAAATAAGGGAAATTTCTGCAATTTTGCTCTAAAATAAGGAGAATTTCTTCCTTTTGCCCCAAAATAAGGAGAATTTCTGCCTTTTTGCCCAAATACAAAGAAAATTACTGCATGTTTTACGCCAAAATCAGGTTAATTTATGCAATTTTGCTCCAAAATACGGGGATATTCTGCCTTTTTCGCAGAAAATAAGGGGAATTTCTGCCATTTTGCCACAAAATAAGTGAAATTTCTGCAGTTTTACCACAAAATAAGGGGAAATCTGCCTTTTTGCCCCAATATTAGGGGAATTTCTGCAATTTTGCTCCAAAATACAGAGAATTTATGACTTTTTGCCTGAAAATAAAGGGAATGTATACCTTTTTGCCATAAAAAGGGAAATTTCTTCATTTTTACCCCAAAATAAGGGGATTTTCCGCCTTTTTGACTCAAAATAAGTGCAATTTCTGACTTTTTTCCAAAAATAAATGGAATTTCTGTCTTCTTGCCCCAAAATAAGGGGAATTTCCGACTTTTTGCCCTGAAATAAGTTAAATTTCAAAAATTTTTCCTTAAAATAATTGAAATTTCTGCAATTTATCCCCAAAGTAATGGGAATTTCTGTATTTTTGCCCCAAAATAAGGGAAATTTCTGCCTTTTTACCACAAAATAAGGGGAATTTCTGCATTTTTGCCACAAAATATAAGGAATTTCTGCTTTTTGCCCCAAAATAAGAAAAATTTCTGCCTTTTTTTTTCTGAAATAAGTGAAATTTCTGCAATTTTGGCCCAAAAAATTGAAATTTCTGCAATTTTGTCCCAAAATAAAAGAAATTTCTGGAATTTTGCCCCAAAATAAGGGGAATTTCTGACTTTTTGCCCTGAAATAAGGAGAATTTCTGTCTTTTTGCCCCAAAATAATGTGAATTTCTGCATTTTCCCTCAAAATTAGGGGATTTTTTGTGCAATTTTGCTTCAAAATACGGGGAATTTTTGCCTTATTGCACCAAAATAAAAGGAATTTCTGCATTTTTGCACCAATATAAGGGGAATTTCTGAAATTTTGCTCCAAAATACGGGGAATTTTTGCCTTATTGCCCGAAATAAAGTGGAATTTCTGCCTTTTTGCCCTGAAATATTTGAAATTTCCGCAATTTTACCCCAAAATAAGAGGAATTTCTGTTTTTGGCCCCAAAATTAGGAGAATTTCTGCTTTTTGCCCCAAATTAATGCAAATTTCTGACTTTTTGCCCTGAAATAAGTGAAATTTCTGCAATTTTGCCCCAAAATAAGAGGAATTTCTGCTTTTTTGCCAAAATAAGGGGAATTTCAGCATTTTACCTTCAAATAAGGGGAATTTCTGACTTTTTGCCACAAAATATGGGGAATTTCTGCCTTATTGCCCCCAATTAAGGAAAATTTTTGCTTTTCTGCCCCAAATAATGGGAATTTCTGCCTTTTTGCCACAAAGTAAAGGGAATTTCTGCCTTTTTGCCCCAAAATAATGGGAATTTCAGCCTTTTTACGCCAAAATAAGAGGAATTTCTGCCTTTTGCCTAAAATATGGGGAATTTCTGCCTTTTTGTTCCAAAATAAGGAAAATTTCTTCAATTTTGTACCAAAATAAAAGAAATTTCTGCTTTCTGCCCCAAAATAAAAGTAATTTCTGACTTTTTGCCCTGAAATAAATGAAATTTCTGCAATTTTGCCCGAAAATAAGGGAAATTTGTGCCTTTTTGTCCCTAAATGAGGGGAATTTCTGCCTTTTAACCCCAAAATATGGGGAATTTCAGCATTTTACCTCAAAATAAGGGGAATTTCAGCCTTTTTGCACCAAAATATGAGGAATTTCTGCCTTTTTGCAACAAAATAAGAAAAATTTCTGCAATTCCTTACCAAAATGAAAGAAATTTCTAAAATTTTGCCCCAAAATAAGGGAATTTTCTGATTTTTTCCCCAAAATAAAGAGAATTTCTGTATTTTTGCCCCCAAAAAAAGGAATTTCTGCATTTTTGCCCAAAAATTAGGGGAGTTTCTGCAATTTTGCTTCAAAGTACAGAGAATTTCTGCCTCTTTTTCTGAAAATAAGGGGAACTTCTGGCGATTTGCCCCAAATAAAGCGAATTTCTGCATTTTTGCCCCAATATTTATGGAATTTCTGCAATTTTGCTTTAAAATACGGAAAATTTCTGACTTTTTCCCAAAATGAAGGGGATTTTCTGCCTTTTTGCCCCCAAACAAGGGAAATTTCTGCAATTTTATCCCAAAATAAAAGGAATTTCTGCCTTTATACCCTCAAATAATGGGAATTTCTGCTTTTTTGCCCTGAAATATGTGAAATGTCTGCAATTTTACCCCAAAATAAGGTGAATTTCCTCTTTTTGCCCCAAAATAATGGGAATTTCTGCATTTTTGCCCCAAAATATGAAAAATTTTTGCTTTTTTTCTCTGAAATATTTGAAATTTCTGCAATTTTGCCTTAAAATAAAAGAAATTTCTGCAATTTTTCCCCATAATAAAAAAATTTTTTGCAATTTTGCCCCAAAATAAAGGGGATTTCTGTTTTTTGTCCCCAAATAAGGGAAATTTCTGCAATTTTGCCCTAAAATAAGGGGAATTTCTTCCTTTTGCCCCAAAATAAGGAGAATTTCTGCCTTTTTGCTCCAAAACAAAAAAAATTACTGCATGTTTTATGCCAAAATTAGGTGAATTTCTGCAATTTTGCTCCAAAATACGGGGATTTTCTGCCTTTTTCGCAGAAAATAAAAGGAATTTCTGCCATTTTGCCGCAAAATAAGTGAAATTTCTGCAGTTTTACCCTAAAATAAGGGGAATTTCTGCTTTTTTGCCCCAATGTTAGGGGAATTTCTGCAATTTTGCTCCAAAATACAGAGAATTTCTGACTTTTTGCCCGAAAATAAAAGGAATGTATACCTTTTTGCCATAAAAAGGGAAATTTCTTCATTTTTACCCTAAAATAAGGGGATTTTCCGCGTTTTTGACTCAAAATAAGTGCAATTTCTGACTTTTTTCTAAAAATAAATGGAATTTCTGTCTTCTTGCCCCAAAATAAGGGGAATTTCCGACTTTTTGCCCTGAAATAAGTTAAATTTCAAAAATTTTTCCTTAAAATAATTGAAATTTCTGCAATTTTGCCCCAAAGTAAGGGGAATTTCTGTATTTTTGCCCCAAAATAAGGGAAATTTCTGCCTTTTTACCTCAAAATAAGGGGAATTTCTGCATTTTTGCCACAAAATATAACGAATTTCTGCTTTTTGCCCCAAAATAAGAAAAATTTCTGCCTTTTTTCCCTGAAAAAAGTGAAATTTCTGCAATTTTGGCCCAAAAAATTAAAATTTCTGCAATTTTGTCCCAAAATAAAGAAAATTTCTGGAATTTTGACCCAAAATAAGGGGAATTTCTGACTTTTTGCCCTGAAATAAGGAGAATTTCTGTCTTTTTGCCCCAAAATAATGTGAATTTCTGCATTTTCCCTCAAAATTAGGGGAATATGTGCAATTTTGCTTCAAAATACGGGGAATTTTTGCCTTATTGAACCAAAATAAAGGAATTTCTGCATTTTTGCACCAATATAAGGGGAATTTCTGAAATTTTGCTCCAAAATACGGGGAATTTTTGCCTTATTGCCAGAAATAAAGTGGAATTTCTGCCTTTTTGCCCTGAAATATTTGAAATTTCTGCAATTTTACCCCAAAATAAGGGGAATTTCTGTTTTTGGCCCCAAAATTAGGAGAATTTCTGATTTTGCCCCAAATTATGGCAAATTTCTGACTTTTTGCCCTGAAATAAGTGAAATTTCTGCAATTTTGCACCAAAATAAGGAGAATTTCTGCCTTTTTGCCAAAATAGGGGAATTTCAGCATTTTACCTTCAAATAAGGGGAATTTCAGCATTTTACCTTCAAATAAGGGGAATTTCTGCGTTTTTGCCACAAAATATGGGGAATTTCTGCCTTTTTGCCCCAAAATAACTGGAATTTCAGCATTTCTACCCCAAAATAAGGGGAATTTCTGCATTTTTCCCCAAAATATGAAAAATTTTTGCTATTTTTCTCTGAAATATGTGAAATTTCTGCAATTTTGCCTTAAAATAAAAGAAATTTCTTCAATTTTTCCCCATAATAAAAAAATTTTTTGCAATTTTGCCGCAAAATAAAGGGAATTTCTGTTTTTTGTCCCCAAATAAGGGAAATTTCTGCAATTTTGCCCTAAAATAAGGAGAATTTCTTCCTTTTGCCCCAAAATAAGGAGAATTTCTGCCTTTTTGCCCCAAAACAAAGAAAATTACTGCACGTTTTACGCCAAAATTAGGTGAATTTCTGCAATTTTGCTCCAAAATACGGGGATTTTCTGCCTTTTTCGCAGAAAATAAGGGGAATTTCTGCCATTTTGCCACAAAATAAGTGAAATTTCTGCAGTTTTACCCCAAAATAAGGGGAATTTCTGCCTTTTTGCCCCAATATTAGGGGAATTTCTGCAATTTTGCTCCAAAATACAGAGAATTTATGCCTTTTTGCCTAAAAATAAAGGATATGTATACCTTTTTGCCATAAAAAGGGAAATTTCTTCATTTTTACCCCAAAATAAGGGGATTTTCCGCCTTTTTGACTCAAAATAAGTGCAATTTCTGACTTTTTTCTAAAAATAAATGGAATTTCTGTCTTCTTGCCCCAAAATAAGGTGAATTTCCGACTTTTTGCCCTGAAATAAGTTAAATTTCAAAAATTTTTCCTTAAAATAATTGAAATTTCTGCAATTTTGCCTCAAAGTAATGGGAATTTCTGTATGTTTGCCCCAAAATAAGGGAAATTTCTGCCTTTTTACCACAAAATATGGGGAATTTCTGCATTTTTGCCACAAAATATAAGGAATTTATGCTTTTTGCCCCAAAATAAAAAAAATTTCTGCCTTTTTTTCCTGAAATAAGTGAAATTTCTGCAATTTTGGCCCAAAAAATTGAAATTTCTGCAATTTTGTCCCAAAATAAAGAAAATTTCTGGAATTTTGCCCCAAAATAAGGGAAATTTCTGACTTTTTGCCCTGAAATAAAGAGAATTTCTGTCTTTTTGCCCCAAAATAATGTGAATTTCTGCATTTTCCCTCAAAATTAGGGGAATATGTGCAATTTTGCTTCAAAATACGGGGAATTTTTGCTTTATTGAACCAAAATATAGGAATTTCTGCATTTTTGCACCAATATAAGGGGAATTTCTGAAATTTTGCTCCAAAATACGGGGAATTTTTGGCTTATTGCTAGAAATAAAGTGGAATTTCTGCCTTTTTGCCCTAAAATATTTGAAATTTCTGCAATTTTACCCCAAAATAAGGGGAATTTCTGTTTTGGGTTCCAAAATAACGAGAGTTTCTGATTTTGCCCCAAATTAAGGCAAATTTCTGACTTTTTGCCCCAAAATAACGGGAATTTCAGCCTTTTTACCCCAAAATAAGGGGCATTTCTGCATTTTTGCCCCAAAATATGAAAAATTTTTGCTTTTTTTCTCTGAAATATGTGAAATTTCTGCAATTTTGCCTTAAAATAAAAGAAATTTCTGCAATTTTTCCCCATAATAAAAAAATTTTTTGCAATTTTTCCGCAAAATAAAGGGAATTTCTGTTTTTTGTCCACAAATAAGGGAATTTTCTGCAATTTTGCCCTAAAATAACGCGAATTTCTTCCTTTTGCCCCAAAATAAGGAGAATTTCTGCCTTTTTGCCCCAAAACAAAGAAAATTACTGCATGTTTTACGCCAAAATTAGGTGAATTTCTGCAATTTTGCTCCAAAATACGGGGATTTTCTGCCTTTTTCGCAGAAAATAAGGGGAATTTCTGCCATTTTGCCACAAAATAAGTGAAATTTCTGCAGTTTTACCCCAAAATAAGGGGAATTTCTGCCTTTTTGCCCCAATATTAGGGGAATTTCTGCAATTTTTCTCCAAAATACAGAGAATTTATGCCTTTCTGTCTGAAAATAAAGGGAATGTATACCTTTTTGCCATAAAAAGGGAAATTTCTTCATTTTTACCCCAAAATAAGGGGATTTTCCGCCTTTTTGACTCAAAATAAGTGCAATTTCTGACTTTTTTCTAAAAATAAATGGAATTTCTGTCTTCTTGCCCCAAAATAAGGGGA
This sequence comes from Micromys minutus, assembly GCF_963924665.1. Lineage (NCBI taxonomy): Eukaryota > Metazoa > Chordata > Mammalia > Rodentia > Muridae > Micromys > Micromys minutus. The sequence goes on from NW_027667481.1 coordinate 176,615, forward strand.
ATTTCGGACTTTTTCCCTGAAATAAGTTAAATTTCAAAAATTTTTCCTTAAAATAATTGAAATTTCTGCAATTTTGCCCCACAGTAATGGGAATTTCTGTATTTTTGCCCCAAAATAAGGGAAATTTCTGCCTTTTTACCACAAAATAAGGGGAATTTCTGCATTTTTGCCACAAAATATAAGGAATTTCTGCTTTTTGCCCCAAAATAAGAAAAATTTCTGCCTTTTTTTTCCTGAAATAAGTGAAATTTCTGCAATTTTGGCCCAAAAAATTGATATTTCTGCAATTTTGTCCCAAAATAAAGAAAATTTCTGGAATTTTGCCCCAAAATAAGGGGAATTTCTGACTTTTTGCCCTGAAAAACGAGAATTTCTTTCTTTTTGCCCCAAAATAATGTGAATTTCTGCATTTTCCCTCAAAATTAGGGGAACATGTGCAATTTTGCTTCAAAATACGGGGAATTTTTGCCTTATTGAACCAAAATAAAGGATTTTCTGCATTTTTGCACCAATATAAGGGGAATTTCTGAAATTTTGCTCCAAAATACGGGGAATTTTTGCCTTATTGCCAGAAATAAAGTGGAATTTCTGCCTTTTTGCCCTGAAATATTTGAAATTTCCGCAATTTTACCCCAAAATAAGGGGAATTTCTGTTTTTGGCCCCAAAATTAGGAGAATTTCTGATTTTGCCCCAAATTAAGGCAAATTTCTGACTTTTTGCCCCAAAATAACGGGAATTTCAGCCTTTTTACCCCAAAATAAGGGGAATTTCTGCATTTTTGCCCCAAAATATGAAAAATTTTTGCTTTTTTTCTCTGAAATATGTGAAATTTCTGTAATTTTGCCTTAAAATAAAAGAAATTTCTGCAATTTTTCTTCATAATAAAAAAAATTTTTTCAATTTTGCCGCAAAATAAAGGGAATTTCTGTTTTTTGTCCCCAAATAAGGGAAATTTCTGCAATTTTGCCCTAAAATAAGGAGAATTTCTTCCTTTTGCCCCAAAATAAGGAGAATTTCTGCCTTTTTACCCCAAAACAAAGAAAATTACTGCATGTTTTACGCCAAAATTAGGTGAATTTCTGCAATTTTGCTCCAAAATACGGGGATTATCTGCCTTTTTCGCAGAAAATAAGGGGAATTTCTGCCATTTTGCCACAAAATAAGTGAAATTTCGGCAGTTTTACCCGAAAATAAGGGGAATTTCTGCCTTTTGCCCCAATATTAGGGGAATTTCTGCAATTTTGCTCCAAAATACAGAGAATTTATGCCTTTTTGCCTGAAAATAAAAGGAATGTATATCTTTTTGCCATAAAAAGGGAAATTTCTTCATTTTTACCCCAAAATAAGAGGATTTTCCGCCTTTTTGACTCAAAATAAGTGCAATTTCTGACTTTTTTGTAAAAATATATGGAATTTCTGTCTTCTTGCCCCAAAAAAAGGGGAATTTCCGACTTTTTGCCCTGAAATAAGTTAAATTTCAAAAATTTTTCTTTAAAATAATTGAAATTTCTGCAATTTTGCCCCAAAATAAGGGAAATTTCTGCCTTTTTACCACAAAATAAGGGGAATTTCTGCATTTTTGCCACAAAATATAAGGAATTTCTGCTTTTTGCCCCAAAATAAGAAAAATTTCTGCCTTTTTTTCCTGAAATAAGTGAAATTTCTGCAATTTTGGCCCAAAAAATTGAAATTTCTGCAATTTTGTCCCAAAATAAAGAAAATTTCTGGAATTTTGCCCCAAAATAAGGGGAATTTCTGACTTTTTGCCCTGAAATAAAGAGAATTTCTCTCTTTTTGCCCCAAAATAATGTGAATTTCTGCATTTTCCCTCAAAATTAGGGGAATATGTGCAATTTTGCTTCAAAATACGGGGAATTTTTGCCTTATTGAACCAAAATAAAGGATTTTCTCCATTTTTGCACCAATATAAGGGGAATTTCTGAAATTTTGCTCCAAAATACGGGGAATTTTTGCCTTATTGCCAGAAATAAAGTGGAATTTCTGCCTTTTTGCCCTGAAATATTTGAAATTTCCGCAATTTTACCCCAGAATAAGGGGAATTTCTGTTTTTGGCCCCAAAATTAGGAGAATTTCTGCTTTTTGCCCCAAATTAAGGCAAATTTTTGACTTTTTGCCCTGAAATAAGTGAAAATTCTGCAATTTTGCTCTAAAATAAGGAGAATTTCTGCCTTTTTGCCAAAATAAGGGGAATTTCAACATTTTACCTTCAAATAAGGGGAATTTCCGCATTTTTGCCACAAAATATGAGGAATTTCTGCCTTTTTGCCCCAAAATAATGGGAATTTCAGCCTTTTTACCCCAAAATAAGGGGAATTTCTGCCTTTTGCCAAAAATATGGGGAATTTCTGACATTTTGTTCCAAAATAATGAAAATTTCTTCAATTTTGTACCAAAATAAAATTAATTATAGCTTTCTGCCCCAAAATAAAAGTAATTTCTGACTTTTTGCCCTGAAATAAATGAAATTTCTGAAATTTTGCCCGAAAATAAGAGAAATTTGTGCCTTCTTGCCCCAAAAAGAGGGGAATTTCTGCCTTTTAACCCCAAAATATGAGGAATTTCAGCATTTTACCTCAAAATAATAGGAATTTCAGCCTTTTTGCACCAAAATATGGGGAATTTCTGCCTTTTTGCCAGAAAATAAGAAAAATTTCTGCAATTCTGTACCAAAATAAAAGAAATTTCTAAAATTTTGCCCCCAAATACAGGAAACTTCTGATTTTTGCCCCTGAATAAGGAGAATTTCTTTATTTTTGCCCCCCAAAAAAAGGAATTTCTGCCTTTTTGACCCAAAATTAGGGGAGTTTCTGCAATTTTGCTCCAAAATACGGGGATTTTCTGCCTTTTTCGCAGAAAATAAGGGGAATTTCTGCCATTTTGCCACAAAATAAGTGAAATTTCTGCAGTTTTACCCAAAAATGAGGGGAATATCTGACTTTTTGCCCCAATATTAGGGGAATTTCTGCAATTTTGCTCCAAAATACAGAGAATTTCTGCCTTTTTGCCCGAAAATAAAGGGAATGTATACCTTTTTGCCATAAAAAGGGAAATTTTTTCATTTTTACCCCAAAATAAGGGGATTTTCCGCCTTTTTGACTCAAAATAAGTGCAATTTCTGACTTTTTTCCAAAAATAAATGGAATTTCTGTATTTTTGCCCCAAAATAAGGGGAATTTCCGACTTTTTGCCCTGAAATAAGTTAAATTTCAAAAATTTTTCCCCAAAATAATTGAAATTTCTGCAATTTTGCCCCAAAATAAGGGAAATTTCTGTATTTTTGCCCCAAAATAAGGGAAATTTCTGCCTTTTTACCTCAAAATAAGGGGAATTTCTGCATTTTTGCCACAAAATATAAGGAATTTCTGCATTTTTGCCCCAAAATAAGAAAAATTTCTGCCTTTTTCCATGAAATAAGTGAAATTTCTGCAATTTTGGCCCAAAAAATTGAAATTTCTGCAATTTTGTCCCAAAATAAAGGAAATTTCTGGAATTTTGCCCCAAAATAAGGGGAATTTCTGACTTTTTGCCCTGAAATAAAGAGGATTTCTGTCTTTTTGCCCCAAAATAATGTGAATTTCTGCCTTTTCCCTCAAAATTAGGGGAATATGTGCAATTTTGCTTCAAAATACGGGGAATTTTTGCCTTATTGAACCAAAATAAAGGAATTTCTTCATTTTTGCTCCAATATAAGGGGAATTTTTGAAATTTTGCTCCAAAATACGGGGAATTTTTGCATTATTGCCAGAAATAAAATGGAATTTCTGCCTTATTGCCCTGAAATATTTGAAATTTCTGCAATTTTACCCCAAAATAAGGGGAATTTCTGTTTTTGGCCCCAAAATTAGGAGAATTTCTGATTTTGCCCCAAATTAAGGCAAATTTCTGACTTTTTGCCCTGAAATAAGTGAAATTTCTGCAATTTTGCACCAAAATAAGGAGAATTTCTGCCTTTTTGCCAAAATAAGGGGAATTTCAGCATTTTACCTTCAAATAAGGGGAATTTCTGACTTTTTGCCACAAAATATGGGGAATTTCTGCCTTTTTGCCCCAAAATAACGGGAATTTCAGCCTTTTTACCCCAAAATAAGGGGAATTTCTGCATTTTTGCCCCAAAATATGAAAAATTTTTGCTTTTTTTCTCTGAAATATGTGACATTTCTGCAATTTTGCCTTAAAATAAAAGAAATTTCTGCAATTTTTCCCCATAATAAAAAAATTTTTTGCAATTTTGCCGCAAAATAAAGGGAATTTCTGTTTTTTGTCCCCAAATAAGGGAAATTTCTGCAATTTTGCCCTAAAATAAAGAGAATTTCTTCCTTTTGCCCCAAAATAAGGAGAATTTCTGCCTTTTTGCCCCAAAACAAGAAAATTACTGCATGTTTTACGCCAAAATTAGGTGAATTTCTGCAATTTTGCTCCAAAATACGGGGATTTTCTGCCTTTTTCGAAGAAAATAAGGGGAATTTCTGCCATTTTGCCACAAAATAAGTGAAATTTCTGCAGTTTTACCCCAAAATAAGGGGAATTTCTGCCTTTTGCCCCAATATTACGGGAATTTCTGCAATTTTGCTCCAAAATACAGAGAATTTATGCCTTTTTGCCTGAAAATAAAGGGAATATATACCTTTTTGCCATAAAAAGGGAAATTTCTTCATTTTTACCCCAAAATAAGGGGATTTTCCGCCTTTTTGACTCAAAATAAGTGCAATTTCTGACTTTTTTCCAAAAATAAATGGAATTTCTGTATTTTATCCCAAAAATAAGGGGAATTTCCGACTTTTTGCACTGAAATAAATTAAATTTCAAAAATTTTTCCCCAAAATAATTGAAATTTCTGCAATTTTGCCCCAAAATAAGGGAAATTTCTGTATTTTTGCCCCAAAATAAGGGAAATTTCTGCCTTTTTACCACAAAATAAGGGGAATTTCTGCATTTTTGCCACAAAATATAAGGAATTTCTGCTTTTTGCCCCAAAATAAGAAAAATTTCTGTCTTTTTTTCCTGAAATAAGTGAAATTTCTGCAATTTTGGCCCAAAAAATTGAAATTTCTGCAATTTTGTCACAAAATAAAGAAAATTTCTGGAATTTTGCCCCAAAATAAGGGGAATTTCTGATTTTTGCCCTGAAATAAAGAGAATTTCTTTCTTTTTGCCCCAAAATAATGTGAATTTCTGCATTTTCCCTCAAAATTAGGGGAATATGTGCAATTTTGCTTCAAAATACGGGGAATTTTTGCCTTATTGAACCAAAATAAAGGAATTTCTGCATTTTTGCACCAATATAAGGGGAATTTCTGAAATTTTGCTCCAAAATACGGGGAATTTTTTCCTTATTGCCAGAAATAAAGTGGAATTTCTGCCTTTTTGCCCTGAAATATTTGAAATTTCCTCAATTTTACCCCAGAATAAGGGGAATTTCTGTTTTTGGCCCCAAAATTAGGAGAATTTCTGCTTTTTGCCCCAAATTAAGGCAAATTTTTGACTTTTTGCCCTGAAATAAGTAAAAATTCTGCAATTTTGCTCCAAAATAAGGAGAATTTCTGCCTTTTTGCCAAAATAAGGGAAATTTCAGCATTTTACCTTCAAATAAGGGGAAATTCCGCATTTTTGCCACAAAATATGAGGAATTTCTGCCTTTTTGCCCCAAAATAACGGGAATTTCAGCCTTTTTACCCCAAAATAAGGGGAATTTCTGCCTTTTGCCCAAAATATGGGGAATTTCTGACATTTTGTTCCAAAATAAGGAAAATTTCTTCAATTTTGTACCAAAATAAAAGAAATTTCTGCTTTCTGCCCCAAAATAAAAGTAATGTCTGACTTTTTGCCCTGAAATAAATGAAATTTCTGAAATTTTGCCCGAAAATAAAAGAAATTTGTGCCTTTTTGCCCCAAAAAGAGGGGAATTTCTGCCTTTTAACCCCAAAATATGAGGAATTTCAGCATTTTACCTCAAAATAATAGGAATTTCAGCCTTTTTGCACCAAAATATGGGGAATTTCTGCCTTTTTGCCACAAAATAAGAAAAATTTCTGCAATTCTGTACCAAAATAAAAGAAATTTCTAAAATTTTGCCCCCAAATAAAGGAAACTTCTGATTTTTGCCCCTAAATAAGGAGAATTTCTGTATTTTTGCCCCCCAAAAAAGGGAATTTCTGCCTTTTTGACCCAAAATTAGGGGAGTTTCTGCAATTTTGCTCTAAAATACGGGGATTTTCTGCCTTTTTCGCAGAAAATAAGGGGAATTTCTGCCATTTTGCCACAAAATAAGTGAAATTTCTGCAGTTTTACCCAAAAATGAGGGGAATATCTGCCTTTTTGCCCCAATATTAGGGGAATTTCTGCAATTTTGCTCCAAAATACAGAGAATTTCTGCCTTTTTGCCCGAAAATAAAGGGAATGTATACCTTTTTGCCATAAAAAGGGAAATTTTTTCATTTTTACCCCAAAATAAGGGGATTTTCCGCCTTTTTGACTCAAAATAAGTGCAATTTCTGACTTTTTTCCAAAAATAAATGGAATTTCTGTATTTTTGCCCCAAAATAAGGGGAATTTCCGACTTTTTGCCCTGAAATAAGTTAAATTTCAAAAATTTTTCCCCAAAATAATTGAAATTTCTGCAATTTTGCCCCAAAATAAGGGAAATTTCTGTATTTTTGCCCCAAAATAAAGGAAATTTCTGCCTTTTTACCTCAAAATAAGGGGAATTTCTGCATTTTTGCCACAAAATATAAGGAATTTCTGCCTTTTTGCCCCAAAATAAGAAAAATTTCTGCCTTTTTTCCATGAAATAAGTGAAATTTCTGCAATTTTGGCCCAAAAAATTGAAATTTCTGCAATTTTGTTCCAAAATAAAGGAAATTTCTGGAATTTTGCCCCAAAATATGGGGAATTTCTGACTTTTTGCCCTGAAATAAGGAGAATTTCTGTCTTTTTGCCCCAAAAAATGTGAATTTCTGCATTTTCCCTCAAAATTAGGGGAATAAGTGCAATTTTGCTTCAAAATACGGGGAATTTTTGACTTATTGCACCAAAATAAAAGGAATTTCTGCATTTTTGCACCAATATAAAGGGAATTTCTGAAATTTTGCTCCAAAATACGGGGAATTTTTGCCTTATTGCACGAAATAAAGTGGAATTTCTGCCTTTTTGCCCTGAAATATGTGAAATTTCCGCAATTTTACCCCAAATTAGAGGAATTTCTGTTTTTGGCCTCAAAATTAGGAGAATTTCTGCTTTTTGCCCCAAATTAATGCAAATTTCTGACTTTTTGCCCTGAAATAAGTGAAATTTCTGCAATTTTGCCCCAAAATAAGGGGAATTTCTACTTTTTTGCCAAAATAAGGGGAATTTCAGCATTTTACCTTCAAATAAGGGGAATTTCTGCCTTTTTGCCACAAAATATGTGGAATTTCTGCCTTATTGCCCCCAAATAAGGAAAATTTTTGCTTTTCTGCCCCAAATAATGGGAATTTCTGCCTTTTTGCCACAAAGTAAAGGGAATTTCTGCCTTTTTGCCCCAAAATAATGGGAATTTCAGCCTTTTTACCCCAAAATAAGGGGAATTTCTGCCTTTTGCCCAAAATATGGGGAATTTCTGCCTTTTTGTTCCAAAATAAGAAAAATTTCTTCAATTTTGTACCAAAATAAAAGAAATTTCTGCTTTCTGCCCCAAAATAAAAGTAATTTCTGACTTTTTGCCCTGAAATAAATGAAATTTCTGCAATTTTGCCCGAAAATAAGGGAAATTTGTGCCTTTTTGCCCCAAAATGAGGGGAATTTCTGCCTTTTAACCCCAAAATATGGGGAATTTCAGCATTTTACCTCAAAAAAAGGGGAATTTCAGCCTTTTTGCACCAAAATATGAGGAATTTCTGCCTTTTTGCCACAAAATAAGAAAAATTTCTGCAATTCCTTACCAAAATAAAAGAAATTTCTAAAATTTTGCCCCAAAATAAGGGAAATTTCTGATTTTTGCCCCGAAATAAGGAGAATTTCTGTATTTTTGCCCCCCAAAGAAAGGAATTTCTGCGTTTTTGCCCAAAAATTAGGCGAGTTTCTGCAATTTTGCTTCAAAGTACAGGGAATTTCTGCCTCTTTCCCGAAAATAAGGGGTACTTCTGGCTATTTTCCCCAAATAAAGCGAATTTCTTTATTTTTGCACCAATATTTAGGGAATTTCTGCAATTTTGCTTTAAAATACGGGGAATTTCTGACTTTTTCCCAAAATTAAGGGGATTTTCTGCCTTTTTGCCCACAAACAAGGGAAATTTCTGCAATTTTATCACAAAATAAAAGAAATTTCTGCCTTTATGCCCTAAAATAACGGGAATTTCTGCCTTTTTACCCTGTAATATGTGAAATGTCTGCAATTTTACCCCAAAATAAGGTGAATTTCTGCTTTTTGCCCCAAAATATTGGGAATTTCTGCATTTTTGCCCCAAAATATGAAAAATTTTTGCTTTTTTTCTCTGAAATATTTGAAATTTCTGCAATTTTGCCTTAAAATAAAAGAAATTTCTGCAATTTTTCCCCATAATAAAAAAAATTTTTGCAATTTTGCCCCAAAATAAAGGGGATTTCTGTTTTTTGTCCCCAAATAAGGGAAATTTCTGCAATTTTGCCCTAAAATAAAAGGAATTTTTTCCTTTTGCCCCAAAATAAGGAGAATTTCTGCCTTTTTGCTCCAAAACAAAGAAAATTACTGCATGTTTTACGCCAAAATTAGGTGAATTTCTGCAATTTTGCTCCAAAATACGGGGATTTTCTGCCTTTTTCGCAGAAAATAAAAGGAATTTCTACCATTTTGCCGCAAAATAAGTGAAATTTCTGCAGTTTTACCCCAAAATAAGGGGAATTTCTGCTTTTTTGCCCCAATGTTAGGGGAATTTCTGCAATTTTGCTCCAAAATACAGAGAATTTCTGCCTTTTTGCCAGAAAATAAAAGGAATGTATAACTTTTTGCCATAAAAAGGGAAATTTCTTAATTTTTATCCTAAAATAAGGGGATTTTCCGCCTTTTTGACTCAAAATAAGTGCAATTTCTGACTTTTTTCCAAAAATAAATGGAATTTCTGTATTTTTGCCCCAAAATAAGGGAAATTTCCGACTTTTTGCCCTGAAATAAGTTAAATTTCAAAAATTTTTCCTTAAAATAATTGAAATTTCTGCAATTTTGCCCCAAAGTAAGGGGAATTTCTGTATTTTTGCCCCAAAATAAGGGAAATTTCTGCATTTTTACCTCAAAATAAGGGGAATTTCTGCATTTTTGCCACAAAATATAAGGAATTTCTGCTTTTTGCCCCAAAATAAGAAAAATTTCTGCCTTTATTCCCTGAAATAAGTGAAATTTCTGCAATTTTGGCCCAAAAAATTAAAATTTCTGCAATTTTGTCCCAAAATAAAGGAAATTTCTGGAATTTTGCCCCAAAATAAGAAGAATTTCTGACTTTTTGCCCTGAAATAAAGAGAATTTCTGTCTTTTTGCCCCAAAATAATGTGAATTTCTGCATTTTCCCTCAAAATTAGGGGAATATGTGCAATTTTGCTTCAAAATACGGGGAATTTTTGCCTTATTGAACCAAAATAAAGGAATTTCTGCATTTTTGCACCAATATAAGGGGAATTTCTGAAATTTTGCTCCAAAATACGAGGAATTTTTGCCTTATTGCCAGAAATAAAGTGGAATTTCTGCCTTTTTGCCCTGAAATATTTGAAATTTCGGCAATTTTACCCCAAAATAAGGGGAATTTCTGTTTTTGGCCCCCAAATTAGGAGAATTTCTGATTTTGCCCCAAATTAAGGCAAATTTCTGACTTTTTGCCCTGAAATAAGTGAAATTTCTGCAATTTTGCACCAAAATAAGGAGAATTTCTGCCTTTTTGCCAAAATAAGTGGAATTTCAGAATTTTACCTTCAAATAAGGGGAATTTCTGACTTTTTGCCACAAAATATGGGGAATTTCTGCCTTTTTGCCCCAAAATAATGGGAATTTCAGCCTTTTTACCCCAAAATAAGGGGAATTTTTGCATTTTTGCCCCAAAATATGAAAAATTTTTGCTTTTTTTCTCTGAAATATGTGAAATTTCTACAATTTTGCTTTAAAATAAAAGAAATTTCTGCAATTTTTCCCCATAATAAAAAAATTTTTTGCAATTTTCCGCAAAATAAAGGGAATTTCTGTTTTTTGTCCCCAAATAAGGGAAATTTCTGCAATTTTGCCCTAAAATAAGGAGAATTTCTTCCTTTTGCCCCAAAATAAGGAGAATTTCTGCCTTTTTGCCCCAAAACAAAGAAAATTACTGTATGTTTTACGCCAAAATTAGGTGAATTTCTGCAATTTTGCTCCAAAATACGGGGATTTTCTGCATTTTTCGCAGAAAATAAGGGGAATTTCTGCCATTTTGCCACAAAATAAGTGAAATTTCTGCAGTTTTATTCCAAAATAAGGGGAATTTCTGCCTTTTTGCCCCAATATTAGCGGAATTTCTGCAATTTTGCACCAAAATACAGAGAATTTCTGCCTTTTTGCCCGAAAATAAAGGGAATGTATACCATTTTGCCATAAAAAGGGAAATTTCTTCATTTTTACACCAAAAAAGGGGATTTTCCGCCTTTTTGACTCAAAATAAGTGCAATTTCTGACTTTTTTTAAAAATTAAATGGAATTTCTGTTTTTTGCCCCAAAATAAGTGGAATTTCCGAATTTTTGCCCTGAAATATGTTAAATTTCAAAAATTTTTCCCCAAAATAATTGAAATTTCTGCAATTTTGCCCAAAAATAAAGGGAATTTCTGTATTTTTGCCCCAAAATAAGGGAAATTTCTGCCTTTTTACCTCAAAATAAGGGGAATTTCTGCATTTTTGCCACAAATTATAAGGAATTTCTGCCTTTTTGCCCCATAATAAAAACAATTTCTGCTTTTTTTCCCTGAAATAAGTGAAATTTCTGCAATTTTGTCCCAAAATAAAGGAAATTTCTGAAATTTTGCCCCAAAATAAGAAGAATTTCTGACTTTTTGCCCTGAAATAAGGAGAATTTCTGTCTTTTTGCCCCAAAATAATGTGAATTTCTGCATTTTCCCTCAAAATTAGGGGAATATGTGCAATTTTGCTTCAAAATACGGGAAATTTTTGCCTTATTGCACCAAAATAAAAGGAATTTCTGCATTTTTGCATCAATATAAGGGGAATTTCTGAAATTTTGCTCCAAAATACGGGGAATTTTTGCCTTATTGCCCGAAATAAAGTGGAATTTCTGCTTTTTTGCCCTGAAATATTTGAAATTTCTGCAATTTTACCCCAAAATAAGGGGAATTTCTGTTTTTGGCCCTAAAATTAGGAGAATTTCTGCTTTTTGCCCCAAATTAAGGCAAATTTCTGACTTTTTGCCCTGAAATAAGTGAAATTTCTGCAATTTTGCCCCAAAATAAGGGGAATTTTTGCCTTTTTGCCAAAATAAGGGGAATTTCAGTATTTACCTTCAAATAAGGGGAATTTCTGCCTTTTTGCCACAAAATATGGGGAATTTCTGCCTTATTGCCCCCAAATAATGAAAATTTTTGCTTTTCTGCCCCAATTAATGGGAATTTCTGCCTTTTTGCCACAAAGTAAAGGGAATTTCTGCCTTTTTGCCCCAAAATAATATGAATTTCAGCCTTTTTACCCCAAAATAAGGGGAATTTCTGCCTTTTGCCCAAAATATGGGGAATTTCTGACTTTTTGTTCCAAAATAAGGAAAATTTCTTCAATTTTGTACCAAAATAAAAGAAATTTCTGCTTTCTGCCCCAAAATAAAAGTAATTTCTGACTTTTTGCCCTGAAATAAATGAAATTTCTGCAATTTTGCCCGTAAATAAGGGAAATTTGTCCCTTTTTGCCCCAAAATGAGGGAAATTTCTGCCTTTTAACCCCAAAATATGGGGAATTTCAGCATTTTACCTCAAAATATAGGGAATTTCAGACTTTTTGCAACAAAATATAAAAATTTCTGCCTTTTTGCCACAAAATAAGATAAATTTCTGCAATTCTGTACCAAAATAAAAGAAATTTCTAAAATTTTGCCCCAAAATAAGGGAAATTTCTGATTTTTGCCCCGAAATAAGGAGAATTTCTGTATTTTTGTCCCAAAAAAAGGGAATTTCTGCCTTTTTGCCCCAAAATTAGGGGAGTTTCTGCAATTTTGCTTCAAAATACAGGGAATTTCTGCCTCTTTTCCCGAAAATAAGGGGAACTTCTGCCGATTTGCCCCAAAAAAAGGGAATTTCTGCATTTTTGACGCAATATTTAGGAAATTTCTGCAATTTTGCTTTAAAATACGGGGAATTTCTGTCTTTTTGCCCAAAATTAAGGGGATTTTCTGCGTTTTTGCCCTCAAACAAGGGAAATTTCTGCAATTTTATCCCAAAATATAAGGAATTTCTGCCTTTATGCCCTCAAATAATGGGAATTTCTGACTTTTTGCCCTGAAATATGTGAAATGTCTGCTATTTTACCCCAGAATAAGGTGAATTTCTGCCTTTTTGTTCCAAAATAATGGGAATTTCTGCCTTTTTGCCCCAAAATATGAAAAATTTTTGCTTTTTTTCTCTGAAATATGTGAAATTTCTGCAATTTTGCCTTAAAATAAAAGAAATTTCTGCAATTTTTCCCCATAATAAAGGAATTTGTTGCAATTTTGCCCCAAAATAAAGGGAATTTCTGTTTTTTTTCCCCAAATAAGGGAAATTTCTGCAATTTTGCCCTAAAATAAGGGGAATTTCTGCCTTTTGCCCCAAAATAAGAAGAATCTCTTCCTTTTTCCCCAAAACAAAGAATATTACTGCATGTTTTACGCCAAAATTAGGTGAATTTCTGCAATTTTGCTCCAAAATACGGGGATTTTCTGCCTTTTTCGCAGAAAATAAGGGGAATTATTGCCATTTTGCCGCGAAATAAGTGAAATTTCTGCAGTTTTACCCCAAAATAAGGGGGATTTTTGCCTTTTAGCCCTAAAATTAGGGGAATTTCTGCAATTTTGCTCCAAAATACGAGGAATTTCTGTCTTTTTGCCCGAAAATAAAGGGAATGTATACCTTTTTGCCATAAAAAGAGAAATTTCTTCATTTTTACCCCAAAATAAGGGGATTTTCCGCCTTTTTGACTCAAAATAAGTGCTATTTCTGACTTTTTTCCAAAAATAAATGGAATTTCTGTCTTTTTGCCCAAAAATAAGGGGAATTTTCGAATTTTTGCCCTGAAATAAGTTAAATTTCAACAATTTTTCACCAAAAAAATTGAAATTTCTGCAGTTTTGCCCCAAAATAAGGGTAATTTCTGTATTTTTGCCCCAAAATAAAGAAAATTTCGGCCTTTTTACCTCAAAATAAGGGGAATTTCTGCATTTTTTGCCACAAAATATAAGGAATTTCTGCCTTTTTACCACAAAATAAGAAAAATTTCTGCCTTTTTTCCCTGAAATAAGTGAAATTTCTGCAATTTTGGCCCAAAATAAGAAAAATTTCTGGAATTGTGCCCCAAAATAAGTGGCATTTCTGAGTTTTGCCCCAAAATAAGGAGAATTTCTGTCTTTTTGCCCCAACATATAGGGAATTTTTGCCTTTTTGCCCCACAATTAGGGGAATTTCTGCAATTTTGCTCCAAAATACAGGGAATTTCTGCCTTTTTACGTCAAAATAAGTGAAATTTCTGCCTTTTTACTCAAAAATATACGAAATTTCTGTATTTTCGCCCCGAAATAAATGCAATTTTTGAATTTTGCCCTGAAATAAGTGAAATTTCTCCAATTTTGCCTCAAAATAAGGGAAATTTCTGATTTTTTGCCACAAAATAAGGGGAATTTCTGCCTTTTTGCCCCAAAATAAAAGGAATTTCAGCCTTTTTACCTAATAATAAGGGGAATCTCTCCTTTTTGTCCTAAAATATGGCGAATTTCTGTATTTTTGCCCCAAAATAAAAAAATTTTCTGCAATTTTGTACAAAAATAAAAGTAATTTCTGCCTTTTTGCCCCAAAATGAGAGAAATTTCTGCGTTTTTTCCCTGAAATCAGTGAAATTTCTGTAATTTTGCCCCAAAATTAGGGAGATTTCTGCAATTTTGCCCCAAAATATAGGAAATTTCTAGAATTTTGCCCCAAAATAAGAAGAATTTCTGACTTTTTGCCCTGAAATAAGGAGAATTTCTGTCTTTCTGCCCCAAAATAATGTGAATTTCTGCATTTTTCCTCAAAATTAGGGGAATATGTGCAATTTTGCTTCAAAATACGGGAAATTTTTGCCTTATTGCACCAAAATAAAAGGAATTTCTGCATTTTTGCACCAATATAAGGGCAATTTCTGAAATTTTGCTCCAAAATACGGGGAATTTTTGCCTTATTGCCCGAAATAATGTGGAATTTCTGACTTTTTGCCCTGAAATATTTGAAATTTTCGCAATTTTCCCCCAAAATAAGGGGAATCTGTTTTTGGCCCCAAAATTAGGAGAATTTCTGCTTTTTGCCCCAAATTAAGGCAAATTTCTGACTTTTTGCCCTGAAATAAGTGAAATTTCTGCAATTTTGCCCCGAAATTAGGGGAATTTCTGCCTTTTTGCCAAAATAAGAGGAATTTCAGCATTTTACCTTCAAATAAGGGAAATTTCTGCCTTTTTGTCAAAAAATATGTGGAATTTCTGCCTTATTGCCCCCAAATAAAAAAAATTTTTGCTTTTCTGCCACAATTAATGAGAATTTCTGCCTTTTTGCCACAAAGTAAAAGGAATTTCTGCCTTTTTGCTCCAAAATAACGGGAATTTCAGCATTTTTACCCCAAAATAAGGGGAATTTCTGCCTTTTGACCAAAATATGGGGGAATTTCTGACTTTTTGTTCCAAAATAATGAAAATTTCTTCAATTTTGTACCAAAATAAAAGAAATTTCTGCTTTTTGCCCCAAAATAAAAGTAATTTCTGACTTTTTGCCCTGATATAAATAAAATTTCTGCAATTTTGCCCGAAAATAAGGGAAATTTGTGCCTTTTTGCCCCAAAATGAGAGGAATTTCTGCCTTTTAACCCCAAAATATGGGGAATTTCAGCATTTTACCTCAAAATAAGGGGAATTTCAGCCTTTTTGCATCAAAATAAGGGGAATTTTTGCCTTTTTGCCACAAAATAATAAAAATTTCTGCAATTCTGTACCAAAATAAAAGAAATTTCTAAAATTTTGCCTCAAAATAAGGGAAATTTCTGATTTTTGCCCCGAAATAAGAAGAATTTCTGTTTTTTTGCCCCCCAAAAAAGGGAATTTCTGCTTTTTGCCCCAAAATTAGGGGAGTTTCTGCAATTTTGCTTCAAAATATAGGGAATTTCTGCCTTTTTTTTTCTGAAAATAAGGGGAACTTCTGCCGAGTTGCCCCAAATAAAGGGAATTTCTGCATTTTTGCCCCAATATTTAGGGAATTTCTGCAACTTTGCTTTAAAATACGGGGAATTTCTGCCTTTTTGCCCAAAATTAAGGGGATTTTCTGCCTTTTTGCCCCCAAACAAGGGAAATTTCTGCAATTTTATTCCAAAATAAAAGGAATTTCTGCCTTTATGCCCTCAAATAACGGGAATTTCTGCCTTTTTGCCCTGAAATATGTGAAATGTCTGCAATTTTACCCCAAAATAAGGTGAATTTCTGCCTTTTTGTTCCAAAATAATGGGAATTTCTGCGTTTTTGCCCCAAAATATGAAAAATTTTTGCTTTTTTTCTCTGAAATATGTGAAATTTCTGCAATTTTGCCTTAAAATAAAAGAAATTTCTGCAATTTTTCCCAATAATAAAGGAATTTTTTGCAATTTTGCCCCAAAATAAATGGAATTTCTGTTTTTTTTCCGCAAATAAGGGAAATTTCTGCAATTTTGCCCTAAAATAAGGGGAATTTCTGCCTTTTGCCCCAAAATAAGGAGAATTTCTGCCTTTTTGCTCCAAAACAATAAAAATTACTGCATGTTTTACGCCAAAATTAGGTGAATTTCTGCAATTTTGCTCCAAAATACAGGGATTTTCTGCCTTTTTCGCAGAAAATAATGGGAATTTCTTTCATTTTGCCGCGAAATAAGTGAAATTTCTGCAGTTTTACCCCAAAATAAGGGGGATTTTTGCCTTTTTGCCCTAAAATTAGGGGAATTTCTGCAATTTTGCTCCAAAATACGAGGAATTTCTGTCTTTTTGCCCGAAAATAAAGGGAATGTATACCTTTTTGCCTTAAAAAGGGAAATTTCTTCATTTTTACCCCCAAATAAGGGGATTTTCCGCCTTTTTGACTCAAAATAAGTGCAATTTCTGAATTTTTTCCAAAAATAAATGGAATTTCTGTCTTTTTGCCCAAAAATAAGGGGAATTTTCGAATTTTTGCCCTGAAATAAGTTAAATTTCAACAATTTTTCACCAAAATAATTGAAATTTCTGCAGTTTTGCCCCAAAATAAGGGGAATTTCTGTATTTTTGCCCCAAAATAAAGAAAATTTCTGCCTTTTTACCTCAAAATAAGGGAAATTTCTGCATTTTTTGCCACAAAATATAAGGAATTTCTGCCTTTTTTCCCTGAAATAACTGAAATTTCTGCAATTTTGGCCCAAAAAAATTGAAATTTCTTCAATTTTGTCCCAAAATAAGAAAAATTTCTGGAATTTTGCCCCAAAATAAGTGGAATTTCTGAGTTTTGCCCCAAAATAAGGAGAATTTCTGTCTTTTTGCCCCAACATATAGGGAATTTCTGCCTTTTTGCCCCACAATTAGGGGAATTTCTGCAATTTTGCTCCAAAATACAGGGAATTTCTGCCTTTTTACGTCAAAATAAGTGAAATTTCTGCCTTTTTACTCAAAAATATACGAAATTTCTGTATTTTCGCCCCAAAATAAATGCAATTTTTGAATTTTGCCCTGAAATAAGTGAAATTTCTGTAATTTTGCCCCAATATTAGGGAGATTTCTGCAATTTTGCCCCAAAATAAAGGAAATTTCTGAAATTTTGCCCCAAAATAAGAAGAATTTCTGACTTTTTGCCCTGAAATAAGGAGAATTTCTGTCTTTTTGCCCCAAAATAATGTGAATTTCTGCATTTTCCCTCAAAATTAGGGGAATATGTGCAATTTTGCTTCAAAATACGGGGAATTTTTTCCTTATTGCTCAAAATAAAAGGAATTTCTGCATTTTTGCATCAATATAAGGGGAATTTCTGAAATTTTGCTCCAAAATACGGGGAATTTTTGCCTTATTGCCCGAAATAAAGTGGAATTTCTGCTTTTTTGCCCTGAAATATTTGAAATTTCCGCAATTTTACCCCAAAATAAGGTGAATTTCTGTTTTTGGCCCTAAAATTAGGAGAATTTCTGCTTTTTGCCCCAAATTAAGGCAAATTTCTGACTTTTTGCCCTGAAATAAGTGAAATTTCTGCAATTTTGCCCCAAAATAAGGGGAGTTTTTGCCTTTTTGCCACAAAATAATAAAAATTTCTGCAATTCTGTACCAAAATAAAAGAAATTTCTAAAATTTTGCCTCAAAATAAGGGAAATTTCTGATTTTTGCCCCGAAATAAGGAGAATTTCTGTTTTTTTGCCCCCCAAAAAAGGGAATTTCTGCTTTTTGCCCCAAAATTAGGGGAGTTTCTGCAATTTTGCTTCAAAATATAGGGAATTTCTGCCTTTTTTTTTCTGAAAATAAGGGGAACTTCTGCCGAGTTGCCCCAAATAAAGGGAATTTCTGCATTTTTGCCCCAATATTTAGGGAATTTCTGCAACTTTGCTTTAAAATACGGGGAATTTCTGCCTTTTTGCCCAAAATTAAGGGGATTTTCTGCCTTTTTGCCCCCAAACAAGGGAAATTTCTGCAATTTTATCCCAAAATATAAGGAATTTCTGCCTTTATGCCCTCAAATAACGGGAATTTCTGCCTTTTTGCCCTGAAATATGTGAAATGTCTGCA
Source organism: Micromys minutus (assembly GCF_963924665.1). Lineage (NCBI taxonomy): Eukaryota > Metazoa > Chordata > Mammalia > Rodentia > Muridae > Micromys > Micromys minutus. The sequence continues at coordinate 194,578 of NW_027667481.1, forward strand.
ATTTTACCCCAAAATAAGGTGAATTTCTGCCTTTTTGTTCCAAAATAATGGGAATTTCTGCGTTTTTGCCCCAAAATATGAAAAATTTTTGCTTTTTTTCTCTGAAATATGTGAAATTTCTGCAATTTTGCCTTAAAATAAAAGAAATTTCTGCAATTTTTCCCAATAATAAAGGAATTTTTTGCAATTTTGCCCCAAAATAAATAGAATTTCTGTTTTTTTTCCGCAAATAAGGGAAATTTCTGCAATTTTGCCCTAAAATAAGGGGAATTTCTGCCTTTTGCCCCAAAATAAGGAGAATTTCTGCCTTTTTGCTCCAAAACAATAAAAATTACTGCATGTTTTACGCCAAAATTAGGTGAATTTCTGCAATTTTGCTCCAAAATACAGGGATTTTCTGCCTTTTTCGCAGAAAATAATGGGAATTTCTTTCATTTTGCCGCGAAATAAGTGAAATTTCTGCAGTTTTACCCCAAAATAAGGGGGATTTTTGCCTTTTTGCCCTAAAATTAGGGGAATTTCTGCAATTTTGCTCCAAAATACGAGGAATTTCTGTCTTTTTGCCCGAAAATAAAGGGAATGTATACCTTTTTGCCTTAAAAAGGGAAATTTCTTCATTTTTACCCCCAAATAAGGGGATTTTCCGCCTTTTTGACTCAAAATAAGTGCAATTTCTGAATTTTTTCCAAAAATAAATGGAATTTCTGTCTTTTTGCCCAAAAATAAGGGGAATTTTCGAATTTTTGCCCTGAAATAAGTTAAATTTCAACAATTTTTCACCAAAATAATTGAAATTTCTGCAGTTTTGCCCCAAAATAAGGGGAATTTCTGTATTTTTGCCCCAAAATAAAGAAAATTTCTGCCTTTTTACCTCAAAATAAGGGAAATTTCTGCATTTTTTGCCACAAAATATAAGGAATTTCTGCCTTTTTTCCCTGAAATAACTGAAATTTCTGCAATTTTGGCCCAAAAAAATTGAAATTTCTTCAATTTTGTCCCAAAATAAGAAAAATTTCTGGAATTTTGCCCCAAAATAAGTGGAATTTCTGAGTTTTGCCCCAAAATAAGGAGAATTTCTGTCTTTTTGCCCCAACATATAGGGAATTTCTGCCTTTTTGCCCCACAATTAGGGGAATTTCTGCAATTTTGCTCCAAAATACAGGGAATTTCTGCCTTTTTACGTCAAAATAAGTGAAATTTCTGCCTTTTTACTCAAAAATATACGAAATTTCTGTATTTTCGCCCCAAAATAAATGCAATTTTTGAATTTTGCCCTGAAATAAGTGAAATTTCTGTAATTTTGCCCCAATATTAGGGAGATTTCTGCAATTTTGCCCCAAAATAAAGGAAATTTCTGAAATTTTGCCCCAAAATAAGAAGAATTTCTGACTTTTTGCCCTGAAATAAGGAGAATTTCTGTCTTTTTGCCCCAAAATAATGTGAATTTCTGCATTTTCCCTCAAAATTAGGGGAATATGTGCAATTTTGCTTCAAAATACGGGGAATTTTTTCCTTATTGCACCAAAATAAAAGGAATTTCTGCATTTTTGCATCAATATAAGGGGAATTTCTGAAATTTTGCTCCAAAATACGGGGAATTTTTGCCTTATTGCCCGAAATAAAGTGGAATTTCTGCTTTTTTGCCCTGAAATATTTGAAATTTCCGCAATTTTACCCCAAAATAAGGGGAATTTCTGTTTTTGGCCCTAAAATTAGGAGAATTTCTGCTTTTTGCCCCAAATTAAGGCAAATTTCTGACTTTTTGCCCTGAAATAAGTGAAATTTCTGCAATTTTGCCCCAAAATAAGGGGAATTTTTGCCTTTTTGCCAAAATAAGGGGAATTTCAGTATTTAACTTCAAATAAGGGGAATTTCTGCCTTTTTGCCACAAAATATGGGGAATTTTTGCCTTATTGCCCCCAAATAATGAAAATTTTTAGTTTTCTGACCCAATTAATGGGAATTTCTGCCTTTTTGCCACAAAGTAAAGGGAATTTCTGCCTTTTTGCCCCAAAATAGTGGGAATTTCAGCCTTTTTACCCCAAAATAAGGGGAATTTCTGCCTTTTGCCCAAAATATGGGGAATTTCTGACTTTTTGTTCCAAAATAAGGAAAATTTCTTCAATTTTGTACCAAAATAAAAGAAATTTCTGCTTTCTGCCCCAAAATAAAAGTAATTTCTGACTTTTTGCCCTGAAATAAATGAAATTTCTGCAATTTTGCCCGTAAATAAGGGAAATTTGTGCCTTTTTGCCCCAAAATGAGGGAAATTTCTGCCTTTTAACCCCAAAATATGGGGAATTTCAGCATTTTACCTCAAAATATAGGGAATTTCAGACTTTTTGCAACAAAATATAAAAATTTCTGCCTTTTTGCCACAAAATAAGAAAAATTTCTGCAATTCTGTACCAAAATAAAAGAAATTTCTAAAATTTTGCCCCAAAATAAGGGAAATTTCTGATTTTTGCCCCGAAATAAGGAGAATTTCTGTATTTTTGTCCCAAAAAAAGGGAATTTCTGCCTTTTTGCCCCAAAATTAGGGGAGTTTCTGCAATTTTGCTTCAAAATACAGGGAATTTCTGCCTCTTTTCCCAAAAATAAGGGGAACTTCTGCCGATTTGCCCCAAAAAAAGGGAATTTCTCCATTTTTGACGCAATATTTAGGAAATTTCTGCAATTTTGCTTTAAAATACGGGGAATTTCTGTCTTTTTGCCCAAAATTAAGGGGATTTTCTGCCTTTTTGCCCCCAAACAAGGGAAATTTCTGCAATTTTATCCCAAAATATAAGGAATTTCTGCCTTTATGCCCTCAAATAATGGGAATTTCTGACTTTTTGCCCTGAAATATGTGAAATGTCTGCTATTTTACCCCAGAATAAGGTGAATTTCTGCCTTTTTGTTCCAAAATAATGGGAATTTCTGCCTTTTTGCCCCAAAATATGAAAAATTTTTGCTTTTTTTCTCTGAAATATGTGAAATTTCTGCAATTTTGCCTTAAAATAAAAGAAATTTCTGCAATTTTTCCCCATAATAAAGGAATTTGTTGCAATTTTGCCCCAAAATAAAGGGAATTTCTGTTTTTTTTCCCCAAATAAGGGAAATTTCTGCAATTTTGCCCTAAAATAAGGGGAATTTCTGCCTTTTGCCCCAAAATAAGAAGAATCTCTTCCTTTTTCCCCAAAACAAAGAATATTACTGCATGTTTTACGCCAAAATTAGGTGAATTTCTGCAATTTTGCTCCAAAATACGGGGGTTTTCTGCCTTTTTCGCAGAAAATAAGGGAAATTATTGCCATTTTGCCGCGAAATAAGTGAAATTTCTGCAGTTTTACCCCAAAATAAGGGGGATTTTTGCCTTTTTGCCCTAAAATTAGGGGAATTTCTGCAATTTTGCTCCAAAATACGAGGAATTTCTGTCTTTTTGCCCGAAAATAAAGGGAATGTATACCTTTTTGCCATAAAAAGGGAAATTTCTTCATTTTTACCCCAAAATAAGGGGATTATCCGCCTTTTTGACTCAAAATAAGTGCTATTTCTGACTTTTTTCCAAAAATAAATGGAATTTCTGTCTTTTTGCCCAAAAATAAGGGGAATTTTCAAATTTTTGCCCTGAAATAAGTTAAATTTCAATAATTTTTCACCAAAAAAATTGAAATTTCTGCAGTTTTGCCCCAAAATAAGGGTAATTTCTGTATTTTTGCCCCAAAATAAAGAAAATTTCGGCCTTTTTACCTCAAAATAAGGGGAATTTCTGCATTTTTTGCCACAAAATATAAGGAATTTCTGCCTTTTTGCCACAAAATAAGAAAAATTTCTGCCTTTTTTCCCTGAAATAAGTGAAATTTCTGCAATTTTGGCCCAAAATAAGAAAAATTTCTGGAATTGTGCCCCAAAATAAGTGGAATTTCTGAGTTTTGCCCCAAAATAAGGAGAATTTCTGTCTTTTTGCCCCAACATATAGGGAATTTCTGCCTTTTTGCCCCACAATTAGGGGAATTTCTGCAATTTTGCTCCAAAATACAGGGAATTTCTGCCTTTTTACGTCAAAATAAGTGAAATTTCTGCCTTTTTACTCAAAAATATACGAAATTTCTGTATTTTCGCCCCAAAATAAATGCAATTTTTGAATTTTGCCCTGAAATAAGTGAAATTTCTCCAATTTTGCCTCAAAATAAGGGAAATTTCTGCTTTTTTGCCACAAAATAAGGGGAATTTCTGCCTTTTTGCCCCAAAATAAAAGGAATTTCAGCCTTTTTACCTAATAATAAGGGGAATCTCTCCTTTTTGTCCTAAAATATGGCGAATTTCTGTATTTTTGCCCCAAAATAAAAAAATTTTCTGCAATTTTGTACAAAAATATAAAAGTTATTTCTGCCTTTTTGCCCCAAAATAAGAGAAATTTCTGCGTTTTTTCCCTGAAATC
>NW_027667480.1:0-31849 GCF_963924665.1 Micromys minutus
ACGGTGACAGGTTGTTGTGGCTCTGTGCTTGTGCGTCTCATTCCTGCACCCCGAAGGCACTGGCATTGTCTCTAATTCTGAGCCCAAGAAGCTTCTTAGGATGGCTGGTATAGACAACTGCTACAGAGGCTGCTCTGCCACCCTAGGCAACTTTGCCAAGGCCAAATTTGATGCCATCTACAAAACCTATAGCTACTTGACCCCTGACCACTAGAAAGTGACTGTGATCACCAAGTCTCCTTATCAGGAATTCACTGAGAGTCTTGTGAAAACCCACACCAGAGTCTTTGTTCAGAGGACCCAATCTCCAGCTGTCGCTACCACAAAAGGGTTTTTATAAAAGACAACAAATAAATGAACTAAGTATGTTAAAAAAAAAAAAGATTCATGTTGTCCAACAGTTGGCTTATTTTTCAAGCTGATTCATTATTATTATCAATGTAAAAACCTGCACATATATGCTCATATATATACAGATACATATGTGCTCAACAATAACCCCAGGAAAACCAATAGAAAATTTTATAATATATAGATTTTTCTTAGAAGTTTAATAATAGCAGACATTATATGTATATATTTCTATGAATCTATGTTTTAACTTATGCATATTTAATCTAAATTAAAAATAATGTAAATTTAAAGTTCTCTTATTTCACAGAAAGGAACTATACCAAAATTACTATTTCAATTATTATGAAATCATATAAGGTATTCTCAAATGAACATTGTACATGAATTAGATAACATTTGCAAGGTACTTTAAAAATAATAGGCCTGTGTCACATTATTCCATTTAGCTTATGACATATTAATAATGCATTTTATTTATCTAGCATTTGAAATGAGACCTAATGAGTTAATGAATATAATACTCAATCATGTTTAATAAAAAGCTTTGAAGTAACTAGGCTAAATGATTTGGTTATCATTTCATAATTATACTTAGCACATTAATTAAACTGATTTTTGAAATTATTTTGCAAATACATATTTAGTTCATCCATCTTCAGGTCCAGTTCCTGCTGTATAGGTCCTACTGCTATGGTGGGCTCTAGATACAAAGAAGAGCCAAAGGTTAACTTTCATCCACTCCCCAGGAGAAGATGCTGTTACATAGTGGTAACTCTGAGTTTAGGTTACAACATTGGTAGAATAAATCAGTAATCGGTAATCTTAAGAAACATTATCATAGAATCCAGCATTTATTTTCTGGAAGTGAAGCTTAAGTGCATATAGCTTTAATATTTTAGTAACCAAATATGTTTCATTCACTGAATAAAATCATCAGGTCTCTCTCAGTCATTGTCATTAAAGTTTTACAGTTGAGAAAAGTCTAAAGAGGATGAAAAGGCATTTTAATGCATGTGAGGATAGACCTAGGTGTTAAATAGAAATGTTCAAAGAATCTTTAAGTTTGGCAACCTCAAACAAAAACTAAAAAAAATATGGTCATTCAAACATCTTTCTAGAAACATCCTCTTAGTTTTATATAGTGCTTGTGACTAGTCAGTTTTCAGGAAAAACTGTCTGAATGTCAGCAGAAGGGCTCTTTAGGTGGGTCAGTGCGTGCCATGGTCTGAAAGTTTGATTCCCAAAACTGAAGAGAGGTGGTGCTTAGGCAGATGAGAAACTTAAAGGGCTTCACTATTTCCAATGTGATTTGTACCATTATGTAAAGATGGTCTTGTGAGAATATAGAAAGACAGTCTCTGTGGCTGCCACCAGAAGACACTGTCTCTGCTGTCATCTTGATCTTTCCTATGCAGCTTTAAAAACTGAGAAATATATTTCTTTTCAGTCTTTCCTTTCTTTATACCTTCGATTTTTTTTCCTTCCTTCATTCCTTCCTTGTTTTTTTTTTTTTTTTTTCCCACAGCCATCAGTACTCAGTGCCAAGTCCATAAGTGAAGAGATGTTAGGCAACAAGTTACTCAGTTTGATTGTTTCCTGTGGGACCAACCAATGTGAGGGCACATTTCAAATGAAAAGGCTTCACTTTGATAGGCTCAAGATGTAGGCCTCCTAAGATAGTGCTTGTGGAGCATGTTTGAAGCCATAGCTTTGATTTCTAGCACTATGTAATCTGGACATTGTGGTACCAAACTACTAACTGAGTGCTTAGGAAGTAGAGATAGAAGGAATAGATGTTTAAGGCCATCCTCAGGATCATACACAGATAGAAACCAGGCTGAGTTTCATAAGATCCTCTTTCCACATTCTCACTCTTAAAATTACACAAAAGATAAATGAGATTTTACCCTGAAAGCAGTACCAAACTACAATTTGTATATTAGACTCTCTTCCTCCAATTTCTGTATCCTTTTTACCTTTTGGATGCTCTTTAAATCTCAGATGTCTGATGAGATGTCATCCACAGAAATGGCTGAGACTTAGGCTACGCCATCATTTGAGAACACTACCTGGGGCATTAGTCATGATTCATTTCAATCTTCCCGCCAAACTGAGCAAAGGCAAAACTGTGCTCATAATTAATAATGAACAATTTAAAGGTAACCAAAATGCCTCTAAGGAATGAGTGTAATGTGATGTTTTTTGTTTCTGTTTTTAAATGAGAATAATTATATTAAAATACAAATTCCAAAGCTGTTTCCAGTTAATTGCATTGGATTTAAATTAATTTCACATTTCTAGCCTAAATATACTGCATAGACAACAATCGAGTTCACCTTTGAACAAAGCATGGCAAATAGTTGTGTTGCTTCTACTACAAACCACAGCAGCAAGCTCTGGAACCAGAACCTCTCACCTGGGAAGGACGAGTTCATGTCTTTCTCATACTACATTCACTGTCTTCCTTATTTCCTTCTTCTCTAGTCTTGTTTTAAAAGCCACCATAAACTTGCATGGATCAGTTGCTACTCAAGTACAAGAATACACTGCCTGAAGTCTTTGGGAATAAATTACTGATTTGATGTTTTGCTAACTTCCTACAGAGATGTATTTTCCCACAAAAAATGTTGCCTGTATTTATTACAGAAAATGACACTTTTCTGCACAATCATAACACAACTCTCACAACTAAGAAATCAACACTGCTACAGAGCCATCACATAGTCAGCATGCACCAAACATGTGTCACCAATTGCCCAATAATGTTCTCAGAGACAAATGGATTTAAATGAGATTTAAGTATTCCATATACTGCAATTTATTTTGAGTCCAATTTATGACTGTCACGTTTTATTATAATATTTAGTTAATCTCACTCAGTTTGTCCCAAAATATTCCCTTTTCATCAGGCTGTGTGTGTACTGTATGCTATCATTTAAAACCACCATGCATATTTAATAGACAGAATGGAATACTGTGAGATATATATTAAAATGGGAACTATATTGTGTCAATTTACCCATTATCTCTTACAGGCACCCACACATCTGCCAGGAGCAAAGGGATCTAGAAACTGATTCATTTAGCAAGAATCCTGCAACATTTCATTATCAACCAAAGTGAGTTTACATTTGACTCCAGGACTTATTTATGCTATCCATCAGACACTTAATAGCCTTAGACCTATGCTTCCCTCTTCTATTTTGCCTAGCTCAAAAAAAAATAGTGTTAATATTCGCTGATGGATGATTTAAGAACATAGACCCTCTATAGAAATGTGGATTGTTGTAACCATTATGAAAGAGGTAATTAAAAGTTTCTAAAGATATTTTAAAAATAGAATTAGCACACAACCCAGAATCCTCCCTCTACGTATACACTAGAAGGAAATGAATTCAATATATCAAAGAGACAACTGCTTTCTGGTGTCTACCATGGCAATATAATAGAAGCAGTCTAATGATACAACCTGTCTGTAATGGAGAAATAAAGAATAAAAATGAGGCAAGTATATACAGTGAAATTTCATTTAAGTATGAGGAGCCACTAATACCATACATGGATAGAAACCAAGGATAATTATTTAAGATAAACTCAGAAAATGTGTTCATCTAGCTCATATGCTAAATTCTTATTCCTTGAAATTTTTTTTTGCTTTCTGTATTAGTTAGGTTTTTATTGCTGTGAACAGACACCGTGAACAAGGCAAGTATTATAAGGACAACATTCAATTGGGGCTGGCTTACAGGTTCAGAGGGTCAGTCCATTATCATCAAGGTGAAAGCATGGCAGCATCCAGGCAGGCATGATGCGGGAGGAGCTGAGAGTTCTACATCTTTATCTGAAGGAAGCCAGGAACAGACTGAGCATCTTTAGGCAGCTAGGAGGAAGTTCTCCAAGCCCACCCCATCCCCAGAGTGACAGACTTCTTCCAACAAGGCCACACCTTCGAATAGTGCCACACCCTGAGCCAAGCATATGCAAACCATCACACTTTCCAACACAAACAACTCCTTGTGGTTTTTTATATTTTCATTTGAAGCAGCCATTTCTTCAAAGCAGCCTTCTTTCTGCTGGATAAAAATGGATTTAGAAGCTAGGATCTTAAGGCACATCCTTCCCAGATTCTCTCAGTTGACAGAAGGCATACACACACCACATTTTGAACACAATACAACTGCACATATTTATGCAACCCATGATAGCAAAACAGTCACCAAATACCATAAATCCTAGCTCTGCTCACCTCTCTCCTTTTGATTACATCCATCCTGCCCTAAAGTAGCTCTCATCACATACACTTGGGGAAAAACGTCATAAAGATGAGAACTGCAGTTTCTACTCTGCTACTGTCCCCATGCACACATACACAAATGCAAAACTATGCATCACTATAATAAGTATGTGTGCCTGATATGGGGTGTACATTCAGAGAATGTCCCAAACCTGGATACCTAACTGAGTTTTGAGGCATGTCAAGTTGCTTTCAGGAGCTGAAACTGTGATCTGAGGAACGAATGAAAACTGATAGGGTGTCCTCCAGGAAAAAAGGAACACAGAGTGATGACTCACTAAAGAGCAGCAGGTACCTCAGAGAATGCCTCTGGGAATCTTACCTAACTAACAACAGCAGAACATATCTCCAAGTTCACACAATTGTAGCCCAAGGGTAGCCGATTTGCCCAGAGGTGATGTTTCCAGGGACATTTCCATTCCTTAAGCTGCTACCTGTTCTATACTGATAACACCTGGGAGAAAGCACACCTTGACATACATACATACACACACACACACACACACACACACACACACACACACTGGACAATTCACAAATCAGGAAAACAAAAGGATTATATTGATCAACTCACTGGCTGTTAGGTACACAGAAAACCATAAAGCAATGAGGTAATTTTAACAATAGCTGAACTTGAGTCATGTGAGTGTGGGAGAGTCACATATATGTGTGTGCTGGTATGCATGAGCACAGATGTGGTGGTCACAAGCTGACCTCAGCTGTCATCGGTCATGTTCTGCCAACTTCTCATGTTTTACTCTTTCTATTTTGAGACTGTCTTTCTACTGGGAGACAGCCTCTTTCACTGGACTGAAACATACCAAGTAGGGTAGGTTGGCTCCCCAATATTGAAATCACAAGGATGTACCATTTTTCCAGCTGTTGGGAAATAATCTAGATCCAGATGGGGACAAGGCAATCACTTTACTTTTGAGCTACATCTCCCCAGCTCTTCAATGGTATTAACTTTTCAGTAAAAATATGATTTCATCCAAATAATAATTAATGAAAAAGAAAGAAAGAAAGAGAGAGAGAAAGAATGAAAGAAAGAAAGAAGAAAGAAAATAAGAGAGAAGCAATATATAAAACAGCATTAACTCTGTCAAACTTTCACACTCCTATTATATTTTTTGAAATTATGAAATGGAAGAAGAGGCTGTCTCAATACAAAAGACTATATGAGCTATAATGAAGAACCAAACAGAGTCTGTAGTCTGTCCCTCAGTCCAATGGGAGTCCACCTGAGGGAAATTTGGACATAGCATTTGAGAAAATCATCTCAAAAAAAAGATGCCTACAGGAATCATGCAGCAGAGTGGACACTCTATCTGGAAACAGAGCCTCCCATGTTCTTACAGTAGACGTTAAGCTGAACAGATGCAGCCCCCCTGAAACATCCAGAAGTCCTATGAAGGCAGCTGAGCCATTTTGATAAGCAGCCATGATCATCTAGCTGGAGGGCACTTCCACATCTGCAGAATTAGACTTGGTGGCTGTCACATCGATTAGCAATATTTCCCAGTCACCACAGCACTGGAGACATTTCTAGCTCCCTTTCTTGCCAGTGAGTGGAGAGGATTAATTAACAGCTCTCTGCAAATTACTCTATGTTCTTTTTCTCAGGAGACAGATTAATGACTAATTCTCAGTCCTTTTCTGAAACAAAGGTTATAGTAACTAAGAGACCCTGCCTTCGAGAAGTGCTGAAAAGTCAGACTTTGCATTTGCTTATCTGAGTACAGTTGGAAAACTCATCTCTGTCTTATAACTAAATCCCTATCTTTATTTCCCACAACTCTACCACACAATGTAATTAAAAATAAAAATTTGTGGCAAGCAAGAATGCATTTTAAAAATTGTGATGAAACAGAAGACTGAAACTAAAGGTGCTTATATCTGAAGTGGATGACCTAACTTTGATCCACAAAACCCAATAAACCCTTAACATTGACTTGAGTATTATGTCATAACTGGAGCATTGCATGTGCACATACATGAACACGTGTGTGTGTGTGTATGTGTGTGTGTGTGTGTGAGAGAGAGAGAGATAGAGAGACAGAGAGAGAGAGGGTGAGAGAGAGAGAGAGAGAGAGAGAGAGAGAGAGAGAGAGAGAGAGAGAGAGAGAGAGAGAGAGAAACTTTCGAATAGTCAGAGAAATGGTAACAAACCTCATGGTTGAATAACAGAAGTCCAATTATAGATCAATATGTGTGTAAAGAATTTAAACCTTAAGAATTATTGATTTGAGTAGTTTATAACAATTTTCTAACTTGTAAAAATTTACTGTAAAGTTGGTTATTCAACATAGTACTCAAAGTTCTAGCTAGAGCAATATGACAACAAAAGGAGATCAAGTGGGAAATTGGCAAAGAAAAAGACAAGATATCACTATTTGCAAAGGAGATGACAGTGTACAAAAGCAACCCAAAAAGTTCTACTTCTACGGCTGATGAACATCTTCACCAAATACGCTGGGTTTAAAATTTACTCAAAAAAAAAAAAAAAAAATCAGTGACTTCCTTTAGACAATGATAAACAAGCTGAGAAAGAAGTCAGGAAAACAACACACTTTGCAATAGTCACAAATAATATAAAATATATTGGGGTAACTCTAACCAAACAAGTGAAAGATCTGTATGACAAGAAATTCAAGTCTCTCAAGAAAGAAACGAAAGAAGACTCATAAAGTGGAGAGATCTCATTCTCTTGGCTTGGTAGAATTAACATAGTAAAAATGGCCATTCTACCAAAAGCAGTCTACAGATTCAACACAATGGCCATCAGAACTCCAACACAGTTCCTCAAAGATATGAGGATGACTGGCCCATCTTTCCTGATGCTCCCTCCAGTATTAGGCTGTAAAAGCATACATGGAATCCGTTTTCTTTACATTGCTTCCTGAAATAGTATTTTCTTCGATTGAACCTAACCTCTTCAGCTACTCCTCTTTTCCTTTTCTTCTTAAATCATGACTGGATTCAAGTTCAAGTCTTTTTTTTTAAATTTTTTGAAATGTACATTGAAATAGTTCTATTTCTTATACTCGGTAACAGAGAAAGCTTATCTTTCCTTTCTAAAAGCCATTGTTTGGTTACTAGTAGCCTCTGCCCCATTTATAATTGATGGACAGGGTAGACTGTGAACCCTGGCTCTCTCTCTGTGAGTTTGTTCAGAATTGTAGCATTGGAACATTTTCCTACCATACTATCACTGTTTTTCCTTTTACTCTAGAAGAAGGAAGCCAAGCCACTCTTAAGAAAACCATTCACCCATTTAATTCTGTTTCCTAAATTCATTGTTCAGTCTACCCTTGAGGATTCTGCCAGTTCCACATGTGGTTAGTGACAGATCCTCCTCTTTCAGTTCAGGTTCTGAAGGACTGGTGTTGAATAGTGTCATAGTAGAAAAGTTGATTCTCAGAATAAAGTATAGCAAATTGCACATTAACTCTGCAGTCTGCATTTCTCCAATCAGCATAATCTTTCTATTGAGTGACAGCTAAATGATCTTTAACTGACTACAGTAGCTTCCTTCATAGGAGGTTCACAGCTTTCCAGTGATGTATGTATACCAGAGAGCAGCTGGGTTAGTGGGTTTGCCACAGCTGTACCTCAAGAGTTCTATCAGCTTCTAAACATTGGCCAGTGTTTCATTTTATAGCTTATATGCCTACCCACAATGTACATTTTCCATTGATCAGGTTGAAGTATGTGTGTTTTCAAGTTGCATCAATTTATATGGGCTAAGTACATGCTTCAGGACAAACTATAGCCTTGTGGCAATTTTTGTTAGTTAAAAATCAGTATGTTTAATCTTTACACACCAAAAAAAACTTTGACTATTTCCATGTTATGATTTGTTTTACATATACTTTATGATCTTTGTAAATAGTAAGATTTCAATGCATACTATCAAACCTTTTAAAAAAATCAAGTACTGACAAAAATATATTCATATAAAAAACAAACAAATGATCATTTTGTATATTTGAGAGGCTAAGGCATGAGAATCTTTGGCTGAGCTATAGAGTGAGACCCTGTATTATAAAAAAAAGTGGAAAATATTGTCCACAAAATATTGGAAAACAGAAAGCAACATTAAAACATAAAATACAAACACATTTTTGTCTCTTTCAATCTTCAACTTTTTCAAATTTGGATTGAAATATCAGTCCAAATTTCTGGGTTCATTCATGGAAATTTTCTTCATTGTCATGTGAATCCTTTGACAGACTGTGGGAAAAAACCATCTTCCTTTTTTGTTCTTCCTAAAGTTTCTATGTTGGCAAAATTTACAGGTATCCATCCCCTGAGCTCCCACTAGGCATTCTAGAAGTGACACATCCTCTGTTAATCCTCTGAGTGACCCTCCCTAGTATTGGTTTGTTTTCTACATGCCAAATCCTTCATTATTTTAATTATTTAACAAATAGACATCATCATGCTCCCTTTTTATTAAATTGTTTTACAGAGAGTTAAGCATCTAAGCATTTGACCCTGAAGGGATAAATGGCAGCTGTACTAGGGCCTAGTTTAGATGTTACAGATCTGAAATTAAACTCCAAAGTCTTTACAGTATACTACTTGCCCATTTTCCAATTTAGTATTTAGGAAAATCTGTTTCTTCTGCAAAATGAGGTCTGTATTTTTGCATCTAGGAGTTGCTCAAATGCTGAATGTGGTAGCAAAGTGCCCAAAGACACAATTACAGTTTCATTTCATTAAATATTCCTGACATGACCATGCTTACAGCTGTGCTCTGCAATAGTCATCACTCTGAATGCTGCCCAGTGTCAGCTTAAAATTCACCAAGCTGTTGCACAAGAGTGTAGTACTAGATATGTGGAATCACTTTTGGTGCTGTAGTAGTACCAAACTCCATTGAGTTTAGGAAGTACCATCACAACGGAATGAGAAGAAGCCAGTGACAGCCTGATGAAATCTTTGGCAAACTGTTTCCAAATCATGCAGCCACCCCCACTCTGGTGATATCAAAGCTAAGTTCTAGGGTTTGACAAGTGACAGTTTCCATTATGAAAAAACATTCATCTTTGTATTGTGTAATTTTAGGCTGTAGCTAAATTAATATGAGAATTTGAGAATTCTTTCTATGATAAGAAGACAAGGGCTAAAATGTTCTATGGAACTGTAGAATCTCCCAAACAGCTTTGTGATATAACTAAAGAAAACAGTATACACTATATTTTCATGTTAAAATGAATTAAATAAAATTATTCAGTCTATTCCCAATCACTATTTTAGAATTCCACATTACACAAAAGTCTTTAAATTTCTTCAGTGAAAATATTTCTCCTTAGAATTAATGATATATTGAACTATAAATATTTAAGATTCCCTAGAGTCTCCAAAACAATTACATAATTAGTCCTACCTGTAACATTTACTTTATTTTTCTAAACTCATAGTTTATGCATAATTTCATGAAAGAAACAGACAGAATATTACATGTTTGACTAGGAAAAAACAACCCAGTTGTTAGCATACAAATAAATGAGCATATGTTATTGAAAATAAAATAACTGTAGGATTAAAAAGATATTTTAGTTGATTGACAGGCAGCCACACAATAATAAGAACCAGAGTTCAAAATGACAGATAGCTGTAGAATCTTAGACTCACAGTTTTAGAGAGGCAGAGAGAGTGACCGCTGCAGTCTGTTGGCCATACCAGCAAGCTACGAGGTCAGTGAAAAACACTGCCACAGACAACAGGATAAAAATGATGATACCTGCTGCTGACATTTTGCTTTCATACACACAAACACAAGCATGCAAATGCCCCCCCCCCCGACACATACTCCATACACGATAGCTGCACTTTAAAATAATTTGCATATAACTATCAAAGTTACATCCAAAATGGTATTGGGTCAAATCTATTTCTATTCTTACCAACACTGAATAGACAAAAAACTTGTGTCTTCGATTTTTTTTTTTTTTTTTTTTTGCTTGTAAAATAGGATAGGACAAGAAGGTATATCTCATAGGGCTACTGTGAAATTTTGATGGGACAGTTCATTGCCCAGGATCCTGCCTCGGTACATAAATGGTATTATTTTCTTCCCCCATATGGGGGAATTTGTTGCTTTCGAGACACAGGTAATATTTGGGATCAACGTTATAGTTAAACAACCTACAAGTTTTGATTACTGGTTTAAATGATAGGCAAACATCAATAATAGTTGAAAAGATGGAAATGAACATTCAACCTGCATCTGTGTTAGAATAACTATACCAATAGAGAAGTGTCTATGGAGAAGAATAGAAAACATATGAATAATATGGGAAGGAGACTTAAAAGAGACCTTCAGTATATAAGTTACATATAGAATTAAAAAGTTATAATTCTGCCTTTTTAAAAAAAAAACAATTGTGTATTACTTTTTCTGTGTATTACTCTTTTATACTTTTTCTACAACAGACATAAGCTGATGTAATTTCCCCCATCATTCCTTTCCTGCTGTTGACTGCATGCAGTCAAGATACTAATTAAAACCACCTAATTTAAATGCCAAGTTTGCCCTGAAATAGATTTTCAGTAATTTTGCAAAATTACCACTGGGCATGAAGGTTGCAACAGATATGCTCATATAATCCATGTTTTGCTCAAAGTGATTTAAATGGAGAACTCTGGCATTTTCAACTTCACTGCTCTGCAGATATCATTAAGATTGTGTAGGGACCGAGCCTAGCTGGAAATCCACTGGTGGAGGCCCTGACAGAGTCTGCAGGATTTCTGCAGCTTCTGTTTATATTTTGGGCATCGTTCCAAAATCAGTCAGATGACCATTGATAATATTGGTCAGAGTTAAACTACAATGAGCATCAGTATGACAAATGTCTTTCTGATCCCGATCATGAATAGTTGGTATCCATGGTAGGTGAAAGGGAAAATAGACCTATTGATGAGTGTGATATAGTTGTGGCTTCTGTTATATGTCAGTTGATTCTAATAGAGGAACATCTCTTCAAATTGACAAAATGAGGCAGAAATGAAGAATTAATGATTGAATGAGGAGAGACCTTATGATGACCCTATGTATGGATCTGGATAACAACAAAGTCTCTGTCTCTCTAGTATTGTGAGTCTAGAATTCTACAGTTGTCTCTGTTGCCTACCTATATTTCTAGGGCTGACAACCCAAAACTGGAGACCTAGTTATGTGCTCACTCTTTGGAAGACTTATTTTCCCTATAGGTCCTCAACAGGTTCCATGTGATTATTCTCATATAGTGACACCGATAAGTCACCTAGTGTTACAGTCCTTTAGATGTTACTTAGGCAGCCACAGTGTTAAAATGTCAAGGAGATAGTTTCCAGGACATAGCTCGAAAATTCCACAACAAATTCTTTTAATCTTTTAAATGACAATGTACATGAAGGTGATTGTTCATGTGATTGCTCATGTCCTGTATCTGGACACCCTGCCTCTCAGTAACAGAATCTGGGTGTAATTAAAGTTGAGAAATATGATTTGCCACTTCAAGGCCACTATGAAAATCTTTTCCCGAAAGCACACTGAGATTTCCATTACTCACAGGGCCCATAGAATTGATAAATAATTCATAGTTAACTTTCTGGGCATAGTCTTATTCCATTCATGCATATCTAAAATACCTTATAAAACTGAGTTAGTAAAAAATATTTATCCAATCAATTGATTAAATATTAATTGATAATCCAAAAATTGTCTGGATCTGTGCTTCAATTAGGTGATTCACAGGATGGTTTAAGTCAATCAACTAATGATGTGCAGCTGGTAATTCAGACGGTTAAATGTTGGTACCATTTATGCAATTTGAACTTCAATGATGCAAATTGAGCTATCTACACAGACCATCAGAGAAGCAGCTGAATTACCAAGATGGCATGAATTAGTAAAAAAAAAAAAAAAAGAAAAGAAAAAGAAAAAAGACACAGTCCAAACAATTAGCTCTTCATAGAGCAGGAAGCCCATAATTTCTACTGCATAATTGATACTGTGCTTTTTACTATCTCTGGGACCATAAAAGTTACAATAAAGAAAGAGGGAATACATAATCATGGTGCCTCCTTTTACATCACAGTTCGTGCTACAGTAGTAGCATATTTTTGCCATTTACACATATTGTGGCCATATTAACCAACATACGATATGTTTTCATCTTTAATTTGGGAATGCTTTTTGATATTTGAACATCTGCCGCCAACTCAGATAAGATTTCAGGGAAATGTTTGGGTCAGTGTTGCATGAAATATAATTGAATAGATCAGAACGCTACACTTTATATTTGCTCTGTTTTGTTGAGATCAGACAGATGGAACAGAGTGGCTGATATAGTTTTCATATTCTCAAAACCAGTTTTTATTAAAAAAATAACTTCCTAGAGCCTAGGGTGTTGTAGTGTGATAATAGAGGAAGTGCATATCATGGACAATTCTCTGGGTCTGATCTCTCTCTGTCTCTTTCTCTCTCTCTCTCTCTCTCTCTCTCTCTCTCTCTCTCTCTCTCTCTCTCTCTCTCTCTCTCTCTCTCTCTCTCTCTCTCTCTCTCTGTCTCTCCCTCCCTCTCCCCCTCTCTCTCTGTCTCTCCCCCCTCCAATCTCTCTCTCTCACACACACACAGATTGCCTCCCACTGAACATTTGCTTTTAAGACTGTCTGAATAACTTTTAATCTTCATACATTTCTATGAAAACTAAATCAGTTAAGTTTTCACAGAAATCAACATTGGGACTAGGAAAGCTATTGTATGATTACAGATAATGGAAGCATTATTCTTGCATATAAATGTTAATTAATGGTATATGGATTTATTTTTCTACTAAAACTTGTGGAGAAAGAAAAGTCATAAGGTTAATGGATAAATGGGCTACTTAAAATTGCACAAGCTTCTCTGCTCCACACTTTTCAACTATTTGAGGGAAGATAGCTTTGAGAAACATGGATTTTGTCTTTAAGTAATTTATGAAAACTTCTGCTGGCATATCAGATGGGTACATAGTAATTAAGCAACACTATGATGCCTACAAAATCTATACACATCACTTCTGTCTTTAATACAATAGGAAATACATTTAAGGTTTTTTAGATTATTTTAATATATGTATATATATTGATAGATAGATAGAGATAGAGAGGAGAGAGGCATGCATAACACATTATTAAATTTATATAACTTTATATTAACCTTTCTTGTTATGAATAAAATATTTAAGATTCTGAAGTGCTGGGCTTGGCCTCATCTTCGACAAATTGAATTAGCACACTATTACATATATTTCTAGTAAAAATGTGTTAATATGGTGCATTATTGTTATTATGAAAACAAACATTACATGTTATATATGGTATATACAAATATAAACTTTATATACATACATGTCTCTGTGTGTATTTATATATAATAATAATATAAATAGGAATTATACATATATAATTCCTCAGATATATATAATATATATATACATACATATATATATACATATATATATATATGTATACTAGTAGTTGTGTTAGAGATTGTGTAAGGATCCTTACATTGAAGAGGTGCAGACTCACTGTGACTTAATTGTCCATGATATATAAGATGAGACTGGAGAGATGCCTGTCCCCTGCCTCACTCCTAGCTACTACCGGCAGCAGGTGGGAAAGCTGGCTGAGAGAGTTCATGAGAGCTGGAGAGCTCAGTGTCTGGAGAGCTGGACTGTCATTCATTGGCTGCAGCACTCAGGGTAGTGGGCTCCCCACCTTAGCTGAAAAGGAGAGTAAAGCTGCTTCTGATGGCATGGATGTGGGTGAGCTTATCCATAAGAGTAGGAAAGCTTGCCCTGCCCATTGACATCTTTGGCATTGGGTGAGCTAGCAGGACCAGTGCTGCAGAGCTTGCCTTGGTGGTGTCAATGCAGGAGAGCTGGAGGGCTGACCAATTCAGTTACCATCTAGGCCCAGGCCAAGGGCTTTGAGTAGGCACACACTAGCATCTACCTCATCTGTGAACTACTGTAGTGTGTAAAATGGCCAGGTGCTGACCCAAAGCTACATGATCTCCATAATACAAGAGAACAAGGAGATATTTAAACAGAGATGCATTGAGGATACACTATTGATCATGTAGCAGAAGACAAGGGCCTTTAGCAAGACTAGTGACTCATTTCATTGAACATTTGCAAATAATGAGGTGAGGAGAAAAGGGTGTATTTTGGGAAGCATAGTGATACATTACAGCTTCTATAGTGAGATGTTTTATGTTTTGATTATTTATTTATTTATGTTTTGATTATTTATTTATTTTTGTTTTATTTTGGATAGGGAAGTTCCGAGGGCAAAGGCATAAGACATGATGGGAGAGGGGTAAGACTGAGGTATATGATATGAAATTCACAAAAAAAGTTAAAAAAAAGAAGAATGTTTATAACTAGTTTTGACAACAGAGAAAATGATAGCAGTTGAAGTAGACAATTTTGTTTAAAAAGTAAGAATTGGTAGTAAGAATTAAGATAAAGTCAAGAAAACAGAGTTGCTTACTTAAAAGTAGATCTGTGAGGCCTGCACAAGAAAACTCAGTAACATAGACAAGTGTTATAAGAGAACACACTTTGTATTTAAGAAGATCTGAAGATTTGAATTTTTCAAAATCAGTCTCAGCAGGGACACAGTGATTGGAGGTGAGGCTTACAGATGTGTCATTAAAATTCATAACAATGCTAAAAAGAAATGTCCCTTAGCCAGACATTTTTTACATGGTTTAATAAAAGCTCAGCTATGTTAGGTTGTTGACCCAGCAACACTTCCTTCAGCCTCTATCCCATGATACATCGTCCACTTGAAGGAGATAGTTTTGCAGCCATCAGAGAAGATGAGTGTGGAGTTTGAAAGAGTGAGGACAATTACACAGGAATTCTGTCTAGGAATTCCTTTTCTTTCTCATTAGCTTTTAAGATCAAGTACATATGAAGACTGAAAAAGATCTGAACTAACCTAAGATAAGTTCTCTTGAATGGAGCTAAGATTCCTATGGTGGCTTTATATTATGATGTATCATTAGGTACTGAGTAAAAAATACATGACTATTTTATGAGGCATCAAATCTTATTATGTGAAAAAAGCTTCAACTCCAACAATAAGTGTTTTCTCCATAACAGTCGTGCCATTATTTTATCAGTGGGTACATCTTGCCTGGGAGATCAGAATTGGACTATTCAGGGTCCAGCACTTCTGTGAAACCACTGATGTACTCTCTTTCCCACTAGTCTGCAGGTACTATAACTTTCAGGCACTATGAGAGGTAGTCTAGGATTTCTATAAACTTCTAGATTCTAAATTTTATTTAACTAAGGTCAATGAATCACCCAGTGCATGTTTTAAAAGGAAAAAAAAAAAAAAAGCCTTGCAGTGTACATTCATACCCCCTCTGTTCCCTTCCTACTTTGGTACACACTGAAGACTTATCTGTCTTACTGGATTTGTGGAGGGTAGCTGAGTGTTCCTAACAGGCTGAGACTTTTTTAGTCTTCTCATAATGATCCTGCAAGTCTAATATAACTAACGTCTTTGATTTTAAATGAACAAGGGGTTTGAACAATTCTGAAAGTAAATCTGGCTGTAAGATCACCATGCAGAGAAATAGATTGGCTAAGCAGAATTGGAGTGGGCAGTCTGGGAATACTATTACGGGCATAGTTACAAGTGGATTCCAACCAGTGTCAGCCTATAGTGTCTCCACCATAAGGAGAGAAAAGACTCACAATGGAATGAATAGATTCCAATCGGCAATTTCATAGTGGTTCATGGAAGCCTTGGTGAGTCATCAGCCCCAGTCACATAAAATTTAGAATCTCAAAGTTTATTAAAAAAAAGGCATACACTAAATTTATAGTGCCTAAAGATGATAGTGTCTGCAGGTTGCTGGGAGAGAAACACATCAATGGGTGTGCACAAGCACTGGACACTGAATACTACAATTCTGAACTCTGAGACACGACATTCCAATGGTTACAGTAATGTCACTTCTGTTATGGAGTAACCCTTTCTGATTGGATTTGAAGCGTTCTCCACAAAGGGGAACTTCATGCCTCAAACTGTAATACTGGATAGGAGCTTGGAATCTGAGGCTCTTGAGTAGAAACAGCCATTGCTATTTGGCTAAATGGTCATGTTGTCAAATTGTATTGAACGCATACATGTTTATTCCTTTACAGAGCCTCTCTCAACTTTAGTTTTGGTTTTTTTTTTTTTGTTTTGTTTTGTTTTGTTTTGTTTTGTTTTTGTGGGCAGCAGTCATGCTGAGAGGCAAAGTTGATCAAGGTGCTGAGAATAAGCACCTGAGTGTTCAGGCTAAAATGAGGCATTTTTAACAATAGTCCTCTCCTTTTAAGATTAAAAAAAATGCAAAAAAAAAGAGGTACAAAATTAAAAGATCTAGAGGAAGAGGAGGGGTGCTTTAAAATATTACCTCCTGTCAATATGACAGCCTTGAATCTGGATAAAAAGGTAACATTTGCACAGCTTCATTCTGAGTATAAACAAGGAAAAGGGGAATTGGGTGAAGGTAGTGCCACAGACAGAGTGTGTGCCTTTGATGGTCTGTGCTTCTAAAGAACTTACAGCATTTACAGCCCAATCCCCACATGATGAGGGTCATGGGATGATTTTAAGAGGGATACACGTGTTTCTACTGAGAGAGAAATTGGCTTAAAAGCCAGAAAAATCCAGGAGCCATGAGAACATTGCCACTGTGGCAAACAGCACAGCTTCCTCATGTGCTGTCTACCTTCTCATCCTGTATGTGAAGTTATAGTTTAGCAAAAGGAAATGCCAGAGGCAGCAGACAACATCATCTCTCTACAAAGTCCTCTCTGCATGAATGAGACAAACATTCACCTGATTTTTCAGCCATGACCATTTTTCCCATCTGCTCATGGAGACAGGAAAAAGAAGGAGAAAACCCTCTGTCCCATTGCATATCCTGTGGCTACATCAACTTGATGTAGGACATACCGCAGCTAAACTTTGGTTCCACCTCACCGACTAGGGCCTAAGGTCTTAAGGAAAAGAGAAGACATAGGGACTTCCTGAGAGTTAACAGCTTTGTGTTAGCCTTTGGCTGAGAAAGCTACAGAAAATCCAGACTTGTGTCAGGCATGCTCGAACTTGCAGGATCACTACACTTCTCAGTAGCTGTGACCTTGAGAATTAAGCAATCTTCAGTCTCATCGGTTTGGAAATGGAGCTAAAAAGAGTAGCTTCATCTTAAGTCTTTCTTATGGATTAAGTGAGACTTTTATTCCCTCCTGCCATTTAAAGACAACCCCATTAACTTAAATTTCATAGTTATTGATCACTTTTTAAAATTGTGATCCCTGTATTTGGGGAGAAGAAGCATTTGGAAGCAACTTGAGAAAGAACAGAGAGTCAACATGTGTGACTCAGACTTCAGAAATCTTCTCCAGGTAATCATTTCATTGATTAATCATACTTCCAGGAGGTATTAGCTTAACATGGAGAAACTAGCTGAGGTTCAGAAGAGTTATGCATATTATTGAGTTAGGCAGTTGTTAGAGTTGGATATCTCCTCTGTGGTTTAGATTTGGTATGCTTCTTAAATACCCATGCACTAGAAAGTTTGTTTCAGGGTGGCAAGAATAAGAAGGTGGAAACATTTATGTTGGGATTAACAGAAAGTACTTAATCTTTGGGGAATACATTCTCATGAATGAATTAATTCTTTTTTTCCCAGAATAGGTTCATTCTTGCAGGAATGAGTTCTGGAGTGAATGAGTTGATATAAGGCAAGATTACTTTGTGTGTCTCATTTTTCACATCACTGGTTCCCTTCCTGCTTCTTCACTACTCAAGAACCTGTTCCTTCCCTAGATTGCTTTTGAGTTTTGTGTTCGTGGTTAAGATAAAGTCAGATCAGGGAGTTAGTACTGTGGATATTGTTAAAGCCGAGACATTATTCATGCCAGGTCATCTCCCCTGTGGATCCAATGTAGGGTTTAATCTGTTTTATATTACTAAAACATGCTTGAATGTGGGTAAACTTGTAAAGTAAAGCAGTTTATTTGGCTCAAAATTCTTGTACAAGGAATGTTTAAATATTCTGGTGGTGGTTTCCTAAAAATGTCCTGTGGAAGTATCTTAAAGGACATCTACATATAGAGCAGGAATTTCTTTTGGAACCTAGTTGAACTCATTAACCTGTTTGATCACCTAGTCTCTTGCTGTCGTCATGTTCTGAGTTACTATTTCAACATTAGAAAATCAAAAAGACAAAATCCACATGGTTCATGATTTTTCATTTAGATGCATGTATGTCCACACTTAGAAGTGCAAGCACGTTTGTGCTCGTGCTCGTGCGCGCACACGCACACATACACACACATACACACACACACACTCAATCAACCAATTAGGCTTCTTGGCATTTGTGTCTGGCACCATAGCTCTGGCTGGCTGGCTGGCGGTTACAATGACAAAAAGGCCAGCTCCCTGCCAAAGTCAAAGACAAATGTCAGTCTTGTAATATAATTCAATTATAGTCAAATTAATCACAATAATGCTGTAGCCTGTTAGAGAAAATGGAATGATTTGGACAAAATCTGTCCAAAACCAGTGTAAGCTGTACACCCCCAGAAGTCTCTCAGACCCAGAAAGGCGGGGCACAAATGGATGGCAGGTGGACTTCTTGGCCAGAGTGCAGGTCCTTACAGGAGTCCTCAGAAACAATTTTCTCTCCCCTGTGATATTTCACATTAATGGACATTATTAGAAGCCACAAATTACCTGAACCCAGCTTCCCTCATGGCATATTAGATTCACTTGCCTGGTGTGAACAGATGCTCCTTAGCTCTTTGCATAAGAAAATCCTCGAAGCACAATGGACAACAGAGGGGTGTGTAAGTGTGCCACACAGGATGGAGAGGAGATTTCCATTCTATTCAACCATAGAGCACCCTGCAGCTCTGGACTTCATTCCCAGGTTCTGCTTCGCTGCCTGTGTTGCTCACATGCCAGCAAAACAGTGTTAATCTGTCAGGTTTTTATCAGACCAGCTATTTCTCTAAGCATTTTTTTGGTTTCCTTTTAAATTTCTTAGGAAAAATGTCTTTTGGAGAAAAACCCAAAGGATTGTTTGCTTTAACCCGTAGCAAACACTTAAATCAGTATCTTTCTTACTCAGAGCTCCTGGCACACTCCTCATTATGCACTAGACCTCAGACTTGTGCTGTGCTGACTTCCGTTTTTAAAAACTTTAAGCAGATTCCTGTATGAGCATGTGGGTAAGGGTTCTTTTATTCATCTTACATGGGCAAAAGCATTACGGTATAGCTGATTTCTCTGAATTGAAATATTACCTCTCGGAGGGCAAGTCATGAGACCCAAGAAATGAATAAAACTACAAGACCTGTGAAGTAAACCAAAGTGTTGAGATGAAGTAGGTTCCTGAAAGCTGAAACATTTACAATGTACAAGTTACAGAAGTGGGAACAGTTTCTGGGAAAGGAAGAATCTCTGAGGAGCTGAGCTGATTGCAAATTCCAGTGACATAGTTCTTTTGACCTTTAATTCATTCTGGAGTGGCTATTTTTGTGCTTCCAGATAGTTTTGACTCAATCATTTTTTTTTCTGAAAAAGAAGGCTGTGCCTATACATCTAATAAGTAAACACAATGAGCTCACTTGTTTTCTACTAAGACTTGGGTGGAAATCTTTCAGAGCCAGATCTGAAGGGCATAAACATGTGTTCACATCAGCTTGGGTAGGATCATGCAGCAGAACTCTTCTCAGTCAACAAGAAAGGTGTTGGGGCTTTGGAATATGCCAAGAAATTGCTTGTATGGGGAACAATTTACATTGGCTCATCAGTGGAATTTACTGAGCTTTCATTTTTACATCTAAAATGTCGGATGACTCAAACATCATAAAACTCTGGAATAGATTAAAGATCTAAATAGGTATGTCTGGGGCTGGGGAACGTTTGTTTGAAAAGTAGGGTTCTTCTGCCCTTCAAGCCCAAAAGGCACTACTGAAAAGAGGGAGGGGATATTTCTATAATGAAGTAATAGTAATCCATTGATGTTAATTATTGAATACTGTGTTAAAGTTTGTAACTGGTACATTAAGATAGTAAAATCTGGTTTCAGGAAAAAATAAAAATAGATGTCTGTAGAATTATGGTCTGGTTAGATAGATATCATTTAGGCAGTGAAGTCTATCAATGGATCAATGGGATTTAGAATAATTATTGCACAAGTACAGAAGAAAAAACATGGAGATATTTGAATTAAAAAAAATGTTCAGTAGGGAGAACGAGGAGGAGGCAAATACATACACACTCACACACACAAACAGACACACACACACACACAGACACACACACACACACACACACACACACACACACACACAGAGAGAGAGAGAGAGAGAGAGAGAGAGAGAGAGAGAGAGAGAGAGAGAGAGAGAGAGCATATTGCCTGGCTTTACTATAAGTAAATTAGATTAATATGAATAGGAAAACCAAAAACTTGTTGCACATAAATGAGCTATATGAAAACTCTCTCCCTTTGGGTTACGTGAAATATTGGTGACTGCTTAGATTCAAGGTCCTCAGCATGAAGAAAGTCATAGTACATCTAATTAAGTCTGAATGGTTACTACACAACATAAATCAATATCCTGCATAGAAAGAGAAGGTTGTTTTAATTTTAAGTACACTGGCTTTCATGTTTCTATGGCAATAGTGCTTTCTGGGAAATTGTAATGGTTTTATAAAGCACAGAGAAAGGCATTACTGAGGTTTACAATGCATGTATACGCACACACCAGAACGTGTGTCCTCTTTAGTTGGTGGTTTAGTTTCTGGGAGCTCTGAGGGTTCTGGGACAGTTGACACTGTTGTTATTCCTGTGGGTTGGCAATCATCTTCAGCTCCTTCAGTCCTTCCCCCAACTCTTCCATAGTGTTCCCCAAGCTCAGGTCAATGTTTGGCTGTGAGTATCTGCCTGTCTCAGTCAGTTGCTGGTAGAGCCTCTCAGGGAACAGACATGATAGGCGCCTCTATCTAAAAGCACAAACATGGCATCAGTAATAGGGTCAGGGTTTAGTGCCTGCATATGGGATGGATCCCAAGTTGGGATAATCACTGGATAGCCTTTACTTCAGTCTCTACTGCATTTTTGTCTGTGTTTCTTTTAGAAAGGAAAAATTATGGGTTGAAAATATTGAACATGGTCGGGTAACCCCATGTCCTGACTGGGGGACATGTCTATCTATTGGAGGTCATTTCGTTAGGTTCATTCTCCCCACTGTTGGGTATTTCAGGTAAGGACATTTCCATTGTATTCTGGGAACCTCTCACATCCCTGGTGTTTTAGACTTTCTAGAGGTTCTCCCTGTCCCCCACCTCACACTGCTGCACATTTGTATTCATTGTTCTGAATGATGGGCATCTCTCCTATCTCCCACAATATCTGATTCTACTTCCTTCTCCCCACTCCAACCTAGATCCACCCTGCCCTCTGCCTCCTGTGATAATTTTGTTTCTCCTTCTAAGAAAGATTGAAGTATATATCTTGGATCTTTCTTCTTGTTAAGCTTAACAAGTTCATGGATATTTTAAACTTCTTGGCTAGTGTCCACCTATAAATGAATACATATCATGCATGTCCTTTTGGGTTTCAACTACCTCACTCATGGTATTTTTTTCCACCCATTTGCCTGCAAAATTTGTGATGTACTCATTTTTAATATCTGAGTAGTATTCCATTTTGCAAATGGACCACATTATCTGTATTCATTCTTTGTTTGAGGGACATCTAGGTTGACTCCAGCTTCTAAATATTACAAATAAGGCAGCCATGAACATTGTTGAATAAGTGTCCCTATGATATGGTAGAAGATCTTTTGGTTGTATGTCCCAGAGTTGTATTGCTGCATCTCTAGGTAGAACTATTTCTAAGGGTTTTTAACCATGCAAGAGTCCTCACTTGAGAATTCTGTTTAGCTCTGTACCCCGTTTTTAAATTGGGTTATTTGGTTTATGGAGTGTAACTTCTTGAGTTCTTTGTATATTTATAATGTTAGCCCTCTATCAGTTAGAGAGTTGTGAAGATCGTTTCCCGATTTGTAGGCTTCCATATTGTGAAGGTAGTACTATTTCTGGATGATAAGATGTTATACATAAGCGTTCCCAAAAATTCAACCAGAGAACACCTACACCAGATAAAAAACTTCATCAAAGTAGTTGTATATAAAAATATCTAAAAAATATTAATAGCCTGTTGGGTTAATTGTGTGGGCCCCATGTCAGCTCTGCCACAGGGCACAGATACTCAGGGGGCAAGGTGTGGGAGGTTTGACCATGCTTACCCCACACCATGGGTATCAAACTGTGGGGAAGCTGCAGGCCACAGCTTTTGGGATCTGAATGCACTTTGATGTGCCAGAGACGGACAGCCAGAGCTCGCACAGGGGTCACTGGAGGTGCCACAAGACTGGGGTTGTTTGTTTGGTTCTCAGATTTTTGGATACCCTGGTGCCGCTGGATGCCAAGGAAGAGTTGAGAAAGAAGTGGGAGGCCCATTAGTCCAAGCAGAGGGAGAAAGAAAGTGTTGTCCTTGGATTTGTTAGCTGCTGGGTTAGGCTTGGTGGAAGCTTAGGCTAGGGGCACAGAGATGGCTTCTTCTACAGGAGATTAGACAGCAGCTCTGTAGGTGAGGGGCTTCTCTACTGCTCCCAATAGCAGATTCTTATGAAAAGAGTCAGTCCATGGTTTCAAGGCATTTACTGTCATGAAGGAAAGTGGATGAGTAAAACCATATCCCACTTCTCAGGGATTAAATACCTTTTGCAGGGAGGAGTGTTCACAAAGTAAAGTTCATTGGCTAAGCCTCCAGGCCTTTAAGTACCTCATTAAAATGGAGATCTGTCTTGAGTCTACATGACATGTGGTCATGTCTTCTACCTGTGGAGGGGGTTGGGGCATTGCCCTTATGTGACCGATGACCGTAATGTATGGCAGGCTCTGGCTAGGGACAGAGGCTTGGTTTCTCAGGAATCAGGTAAAACGCCTACCATATTTAAGGGTCACAGGGTTTCTAGTCTTGCCACCTGGGAACCAGGGTGCCTTTTACTGTCCCACAGTAGCCTTCCTCTATGTAATGGATAGATGCACTGAAAAAGAAATTAGGAAAACAGCACCCTTCAAAATAGTCAGAAATAATATAAAATATCTTGGTGTAACTCTAACCAAGTAAGTAAAAGATCTGCATGACAAGAACTTCAAGTCCCTGAACAACAAAATTGAAGAAGATGCCAGAATATGAAAAGTTCTCTCATGCTCAGTGATCAGTAGGGTAAACATAGTGAAAATACCATCTACAGATTCAATGCTATCTCCTTCAAAATTCCAACTCAATTCTTCACAGACACTAAAAGAGCAATTCCCAACTTCATAGAGAAAACTAAAAACCAAGGATAGCAAAAACAATTCTCAACAATAAAAGAACTTCTGGGTAATCACCATCCCTTGTGTCCAGCAGCACTACAGAGTAACAGTGATTAAACACACACACACACACACACACACACACACACTCACAGAACAAATGGTAATGGCACAGAGACAAATGGGTTGGTCAATGGAATAGAACTGAAAACCTAAAGGTAAACCAACACATCTATGGACATTTGTTCTTTGACAAAGAAGCTAAAACTATCCGGGGGAGGGGGTGTTAAAAAAATCTTCAAAAAATGGTGCCAGTCTAACTGGTGGTCTGCATGTAAGAGAATGCAAATTGATTTATATTTATCACCTTTTACAAAGCTCGAGTCAAAGTATATCAAGAACCTCCACATAAAACTCGATACACTGAATCTAAGAGAAGAGAATGTAGGAAATAGCCTTGAAAATTTTTGTACATGGGAAATGTTTTTGAACACATCACAAGTGACTCAGGCTCTAAAATCAACAGTTGACAAACAGGTCCTCATGAAACTGAAAAGCTTCTGTAAGGCAAAGGACACTGTCATAAGAGTCACTTATTTTAAGTGCTGGAATAAAACTTATAGTATTGTTTATGCTAGATCCACATGCTACCATGAACCATTTCTACAGTTTTATTTAAACAGTCTTAAAGCCTGAAACACATTAAAATTGACATAACAATAAAAGATGCTTCCTTGCAATAAAAACATCTAATGCTTATTTAAAATTTGTATTCAAGTTCCATCCATATGACTAGGAATTTTGTAACCCAGTCACAGAAGAACAGACATAAGGTGCAGACACTGATAATCGGATAGTAGCCCTAGAAAGCTCTGAACACCCAAGAAACAACACATAGAACATATGAAACTCAAAAAGCAGGAAGGCCAAAATGTAGAAGCCTCAGACCTTCTTAGAAAAAAAGTAAATAAGGGTAGAGCACCCTCTCAGAGTGTGGTACACCTAAACCCTAAATCATTAACAATTCAAGACATAAGAATGCAGCCTTGTGGCAATCCTTGGCATTTAAAAATCTTTATGTTTAATCTTTACACACCAAGAAAACTTTGACTAGTTCCATGTTACGTTTTGCTTTACATGTACTTTATGCTCATTGTAACTGGTAAGTTTTCATTTCACACTTTCAAATCTTTAAGAAAAATCAAGTACTGACAAAAATATATTCACACAGTTTTATTCAAAAATTCTGTTAAAATCTGTACATTTATCTCTGTTTTTTAAAATAAATTTGATAAAAATTGCATTCAATATATTTACACTAAGTTTTAAAATTCCACCTGAATATGTAATGACAACTCCACAAAGTATTTATTTGTAGAAACATTTTTGCCTAAGATTGTTCAAAATCTAAAATACAAAGAGCAAACACACATGTATGTATACACACACACACACACACACACACACACACACACAAACACAGACACACCTTCTATAAATGTTCATAAACAAAACCCAAAGAAAAATACTATCTCCAATTAACAAACAGCTTAAACAGAGGCAAACAGATAATAATTCCATTTATTGAGTATATAATCATAAAAGGTCCTTGCGTCTTCTATGGAAACTCTAGACAGGTTCTGGGCTTTCCAAACAACCATTTTTCTTACCTCTGCTAAAAGTAAACAGAAGCTGTAGCAGGGAATTCTGCAGAATGCACAGATATCTTCACACACTAAACCTACACTCTTAAACTTTCACACATGCCCGCATACTACAGACAGAAATTGATTAGTCTGCTAGTAGAATGAATAGTAAATTACTTAATTAGGACCTCCATATCATAAGTAATTAACTAGGCCTGCAGGAAGGTAGCAGAATATTTAATATCATTTTCAAATCAATGATGCTTAGAGTCCCAGTTCTCCCAACGTGTGCTAACTGGAACAAGTGTAGACAATGATAATGCAACTCAAAGCAAGAAGCTAACCTGCTTGTGAAGGAGCACATAACAAGAGGCCATAATTTCAAAGCAAGTCCCCAGACAAGCAACCTTTAGCTCACCAGGATCTTGAGATCTTGGTGATTCCAGTGCTTAGACTCTACTGACCATAACTAGTAGGCTCTGGGAGGGACATGCCATTACCTGTTTGAAACAATAAACCTTGTGGGATATTGCAGTTTGGGAATCACATTTGTGTGGAATGAAAGGAGAAGAAACAGTTGTTATATAGTTGCAAACCTCTAAAGGTTGTGCAAGCTACTAATATCACCCAAATTCAGTTCCCTTGCAAAAATTGGATAAAGCATTAAATTAGAGTTAAGTACAGATAATATCATTAATGATTTTCTAATTCACAAAATTAGAGGTAGTAAATACTTCTTAAATTCAATTTAGCTTAAAATTTTATTTATAAACACTTTCTAATTTGTAAAAACAAATCATTGCGTGTGACATAACTCTGTACAGTGTACCTTTTCTATTATCTATCTACACTTCACCAAATCAACAGGTATGAAGTAAACAGGCTCAAGGGAAGATGCAGTCTTCGCAGTACACTAGAACAGCAGTGCTCTGCCTTGGTTTCTAGAGATAATAGAATTTACAACATAAAACTGTAGTTTAGTGTTGGCATGGTGTTAACTCTTTAAAAATTTTAATGTTTCTTTTATTTTCAAATATAACTAAATAAATGCACCAGCCACACTATGTTATGACCACTTAATATATAATTTGCATTATAGGTACAACATCATGTACAAAATAGAAAGTTTTATATAGTACATGAATTTCCATCTCACTAAGCAATTAGAAATAAAATGACTCTCAAAGAACTGCTTTAATCACAGCCTATCAAGACTAACAGAAAAGCAACATGTTAAAGAATGTTTATAACTAGCTGTAAAGTATTTTTGGTTGTAATCTGCAAATGTCAATATGTACAAAGTCTTGATTCTCAAACTTCCTGAGTAGAACTTGGTGATCTAAAGAAAAAATAGATTTTTACAGATAGAATTAATAGATGATATCATATAAAGATTATTCAAGCTGTCTGAATTTAGTCATGTCAAATGTATCTTCTTTTACTTCAGTTGTGGACACTAACTGTGTAGCTATACAACTCAGTAAGGCGAAGCCATGGGGAGGCCATGAACTAGTCTTGCTGCCTGAATGAGGAACAGACTTGCATCAGAAGAAACACATTTCCTAATGGGCTGACTTGGCCTCTGGCTGGTAATCAGCAAAGACAGGGAGCATGCAATGCTACAGCCACAAGCAGATCGATCTATTGCTCTCTAGTCAGCTTGTAAGAATCTGTCCCTCTACATCCTCTACACAAGTCTTCAAACTTGAAGACTGTGCAGACCAGCTAAGTAAGGGCACCACACACCTGCAGCCTAGTGTCCCAGGAAGATAAGTTTTACTGTTACTTAAGCAGGAATTCAATTTGCCCTCATTACATACCCATATACATCACACGTATCTAGGAGTTGGGTAACGCTGCTATTTCTAATTTCTTCTTTGCCCTTTTGACTTTTCTGAATATACAATGAAGAATTTAAAATAATTATATTTGAATATTATTATGGCATTGGCTTTCTTAAAGATAAGACGCAGTATTTTCATGGAAACCAGTTACCATATAGAGTGTGATAGTAAGCAGATGAGTTTTCTAATACATTTGTAACTATTATTAGAAATGCATCAATTCATTGTCACAGTATCACCTACTGTATTTCAATCTGAAGTTGTTTCTTATTTCTCCATGAGGAGGGGCACCATTATAATGTGCCAAAAATAGCACTGCTAGAATATCAGAGGGAAACTATATGTACCATGGTGTTGAAATCAAAACCTTGCAGAACACAGCCTTTAGACTAGCCTAGAAGAAAGTCACAGTTCTAGATGTTGATGGAGTCACAAATCAGGATGAAACACAATTGGGTTCTGATGGCCAATATGTGGACGTTGCTAGACTCAGTTACTATGGACAGAATCTTATGCTCTTCCCATTTAACAGGCCACTATTACAAAAAGTCAGGGAACAAAGTCCATTAATAAGCATTTTAGAAGTAGTATTGATCCTTTAAAGTTCTACCTTTCTGTGTAATTTTAAAGGTCCTTTCCTTTTTGAACATAATAAATTAAGACATCAATTTGCTGCCTAAATTATTATCTCCCAAACAGAATTTTATAATGTTTGTTTATAGCAGAAGTAGACCCTATGTTATATCAAAGCATTTTTCTAATTATTTAAAACAAATCAAGTAAGCTACTCCAGTAGAAAAATTTAAACAGTAATGGACACATTATTGGAATCTCATGGTGGATAAGCTTGATGGTAGATCAGAAAAAAATTTAAAAATTTACTTTATTTCATGAAGTTATAATAGTGTTTGCTGCAAAGGCCATATTATTTCTTTATTAAATTATGCTAGCTCCTTTGATGAAGTTGACTTTCATTTAGAAGGTTTAGTTCTGAGTTCTTTGCTTTCCATGAACCTTTACCCCCAATAACTCACAGAGTTAAGATATAATAACTGTGCAAACTATTTTAATACCTGCTTCTGTCAGTGACCTAGCAATTATAACTTGTGGTACTGACTCAAATTAACTGGAAACTGTCCCTACGAAAGGTTACCATGACTGTGTAGAGCAGCTTCATTCTACAACATTATGTCATTATCTGTGGATAAAAGGAACTGAGGCATCAATGCAATGGCATACTACCCACTGATATCTGGGGTATGAAGAAATAAACAAATATTAATAAACCCTCTGGGCTGTTTGTAAGGCATTTTCTCAGAGGTGGGTGTGAGTCAGTGATACTCGTGCTAAATGGGCACAACACTGGCCTCTATATACATACAAAGGAGAAAAACCTTTTCATGGAATGGAAGCAAACACTTCCCACGACAGAAAATGGTTAGTATGATATTGAAGAAACAATATTTGAGCATCATAGGAAAATAAGACTAGTCCTGTTTCCTAACAGTCTGATTTTATCATGCTTAATGATGATACAAAATCTGTTACCCTTTCTGCAAAATGGGCCAATTCCCAATAAGGGCATGTTATGTCACTTCTTTTATTTTGTTCCAATTGATGTACCAAATAGAGACTAATATTAATGCATAAAAACTCATTAAATCAGGAAATAATTACAACATATATGGAACTAAAGAACACACAAATAGGCTTATCTTTTAAGTACTAGATTCTCACTATACCTACAGCGACAGCAATATTTACTAGTGTGTTTAGCTACCTGAACCTCTTACTTGAGTGTTCAGTCTTACTGAATATTCAGTCTTTAAATGTTTTGCTCCATGTGAAGTAAAATTTGTTGAGAGTCCTGTTTTATCCATATTGAAGAATGAAGAATCACTATCAACTGCCCTAGTATGTGCAGTATTCAGAATACCTCTACATTTATATGGTCCTGATTCACTATCTGAAAAGGTGAAACTACTCAGGAAGATCCCTGTACCCTTCAGTGTCCTTCACCAATCTTCACTGTGGAACTTGTCCTAGATCACTATTTATCAAAACGGTAACTAGCCAGATAATGAGAATTTACTGAATATTAGTTGTGTCTAAGTAACCGTACTTGAATCTCCTTATATGACCAAATCTAATTTTCTAAGTAAAATCATATTGTAGAAATAATTTTTGTATTTTACTCTTCTGAACCTAAATACTTTGTTTAGGTTCACCTAATTTTGGAAGTGGGAGAGCCTTCATTTGAAATGAGAATGCATTTGTTTTATAGTGTCAAATTGTGTTAACTTGATAAAGTATTTATGGTCTCATACAGTGAGAATCTCTGAACTCATTCTTCATTCTGTTGTATTTTCCCTAAAATTGTGTTTTATGTGATGTCATGTGATATTTACTTGACCCCCCTTGATCTCTAGTTAAAATGATAAGCAAGCAGAGATCAGCAGAAGAACAAGAATGAAAGCATAAAATAATCACCACAAATCTCAGTGCAAACCCAGCAGGCCAGAAAAGACTGAACTAAAGGGCAAGACCAGAGAGGGATAAGAGGGTGTGAACTAGGCACTTAATCTCTTGCTAATATGGAATTGCTTAGAAAAAAATTGAATGTACCAAAGTCAGTCACCACTTCTTACTGATTAAAAAAGGAACTCCTTTCCTAAAAATAATTCTTTCCTTGCTGTAGCTGTGAGAAAGACAGCTGGGGAATTCAAGGCGAGTGGGAAATGAATACATTGTAGACCCAACAAATATGCTCAAATACCCAATACTGATAATGGAGCAGCATTAGAACACTAATGGATGCCAGCAGAAGAAAAATGAAAGAACTTTCAGACGCAGTTTGAAGAAAATTTTTCTCAAAGAATGAAAATATCCACACCATTTGCTTCAATGTTCCTATTTTTAGAGAAACATCTAACCACAGAATAACATCAGTGTGGGAAAATTTCATGCCTGACAATACTCATTTTACTGTTTACAAGTAGAAAATTGATGTTTATTGAAAACTATAAACATCAGAATAATCATTACATTTATGAATAAACTCATTAAAGTCTTGATGCTAGAGTAAGAATATGAGACATCAGTGTATAAATCCAAATGTTCCTAATTATACTAAAATACCTTCGGCTAAGACTAGTACAAAGTTGATTCTATGGGTGTCGTTGTAGTGTCCTTGACCCCTCTGGCTCATGAAAACCCACAGGATTTATCAATACGGCCTCATAGGTCCTCACGGATACAGTTGAGTAGCTTGGTCATCTCATGGGACTCGTTACAGTGAAATCAGGGCTTATCTTTGACTGTTTTGACTTCTTTAGAGTCCACTTTCTTCTACTGTCTTGCTTCTCTGAGCCTCCATATAAGTGCAGGTACCTCCTCTTAGTGCAACTTGAAATGGCATGGTTGGTTAATATTCATACAAAGAGTTGATGAGGAGCAGAGGGAGGGGAGGGTGGCACGAGGGGAAAAGTAAGGAGGGAAAACAGTGGTCTGATGCAAAAACTGAGTGAGGAAGAAAGGAAATAAATAATTAATAATATAATGATATCTTAAAGTAATTCAGTTGTTTAAAATATGGTGAAAACTGTATGTTATATACATGCGATGAACTGTTAATTTGATATCATGTGTATGTATTATTTGAGATAGAATAAAAGTATTTATGGACTGTCCAATGGCACTTTAAGATGGAGTCTTGAGCACAGATCTTTATTTCTGTTCATGTTACAACAACTCTATGCCTATTTTGTGGAAAGAAACACTGAGAAATATATGCAAACACTTATATGTGTGTTTAGGATATGATAAACACGTCATCTGCCTACAAATAAAATCTTGAAATTCATTTTAGAACCAATGCAGCCAATTGAATTAGTAAACATAGAAAGGGTCATCAGACCATACCCTATCAATGAGCTTTTACAAAGTATTGTGGGTAAAGACTGTATAGAAAAATCCATACGAAATCAAAGGCTGTTGGAATATGTGTGAATCTGCAGATAATGATTAATCATTATCTGTTTCTTTCAAACAGCTACCAATGGAGAGACATAAGCATTGAAACCAATACCAATTGGAAATTGGCAGGGAAGGTTTCTTTTTCTGACAAGGAAGGGTGAATCCCAACATTGTGGGAAGACCAGGAAGTTGCCAAAACACCAGCAAGGTGACTGTGAAGTATCAAATCCAGTCACACAGTTAAGAAAACAGCCCCAGCCCAAAATGCAATGTGGGCAAATTAACGG